>NC_133619.1:75735991-75920991 GCF_048593235.1 Sminthopsis crassicaudata | reverse complement strand
GTCTCCCCTTGAGTAAAAAAAAAAAAAAGATCCAACATATATTTTATTTTTACTTTTCAGAGTTCTCATAGTAATTCGTGAACTAAAAGTTGAAGATATTTATAATTCCATAGGAAAAATATATTAGTAAGACTGAGCCAAAAAAAGACTTCCTATAGGAGGTAAAATTTTAACTGGAACTTTAGTTGGGACCTAGGGAAATCAGGGGGCAGAGATGAAGATGGAGAGCATTCCAGGGAAAGAGAATAAACAGAGAAAATACCCACTTGGTAATTGAAGTATTTTCTTTAAGGAACAACAAGGAGGCCCATGTCACTGGTGGAATGTAAGGTATAAGAAAACTAGAAATGGAGGGGGAAGGGAACAGGTTATGAGGAGCTTTGGATGCTAAACAATCCTGGAAATAATAGGAAACCACTGGAGTTAATTGAGCATTACTAACCTTAGCTAGTAGTTGTGTTTTTATGCTAGTGATTTCACTGCAGTACAGATTACCTGGTTCCAAAATGCCTTTCACTGATGCAAATTTGTAACTCATCAGAAACAGAAGAGTTGTCTTACTTAAATGAGATAAAGGAGCTTGTAGTCTCAACAATTTGCCTATGTCAAAAACAGAAATTGAAGTTAAGTGGTTCTGACTCTAAGGCTAGCCCTCTGTCCTATGTCTTCACACTACTTCTCCTTTCAAATCATGATACCTAACATGATACCTCTCTTTCCAAATCATGATAAGTCATATTTCTCCTTCCCAAATTAGGATACCTAACATCATACCTCTCCTTCCCAAATCACAATATATTTAGAATTGTAAAGCATCTGAGAAGTCATTGACCCCGACTCCCTCTTTTACAGATGAGGAAACTAAGACTGACTTATTCAGACTTATACAGCTAGCAAGGAGGAGTTGAAATGAGATCTCTCTTGATACTAGGTCCAGCACTGTCCATTGGGCTATTTAGCTGCCAAGAACTGTAGAACTGATATTGCTCCACTCCCGTTTACCAGAACCATTTTGTCCCTCTCTTTCACACTTATTCCTTCTTCATGAACCTTACAGTTCTACAGGAATAAAAAAACAAAGATTATACTGCTGCCCGTGGGCCCTCTCTTAGGCCAAAAGCCTTTAGCTAAGTTTGCAGAGAGTTAGATCAGGTGTCTGCTAAATTATGGCCGGGCAACTAGCAACCAGAGAGAGAGCCCCAGGCAGACAGGGTTGGAATCCAATGGGAAAACAGGCAAGTGTGCTATATAGGCAGCAATTTAGGAGCTTCAGATCTAACCAGGGAAACAGGAGAGCATGGCCTAAGGTCAGAAAAGGTATTGAAATAGATTTGAACTCTTACAAACAATTTCCCATTTTGACTCATTCACTCTCCCTCTGCCCTTTTGGGCTCATTCTGACTCCTTATCTTCCTGACTTTCCACAAAAGCTCCAGCTTTGAACAGTTCTTCAGGTACACAGGTTTTCTCTACCAGAGAAACAGCTGAATTCCAAAGCAGCCAATTCAAACAAAAATAGCAGTACTTTATAATGAAGAATTTTCATATCCATTATTTCAGATAGTGCTCAAATCAATTCTGCAAAATGGGCAAGGCAAACATCATCATTTAGTTGGCTATCTTCCTCTTTCTGTTCCCCCTCTCAGCCCAAACTTTCTAAGTCCCCTCTAGTATAGCCAAGTGGGAAGAGCTTCCCAGTGGGATACAAGGGGCACCATACAGGAACTATCAATAGCAGGGGTTCTTTCTTCAATTTTTTCCTTCCACTGACCCCTTCTGATTTTCCCATTCCTGGCTAGACACTGACCCTATTAATACTTTTTTTTTCCCCCCAAGGGACCTAGACTTACCATTCTACTTAGATCTTCTTAATATCCACTTTCTTCTTACAATGATCTTAGGCTGAGTCCCTCTATTCTTCCCTGCCCCCAGAAGACATGACTGTTCACACCATTTGGGCAACCTAGGAGTTACCAACTAAAATACTAGTAAAATGGAATACCCCAACCCCTGCCAACTGCCTTACTGCCATGCCATCCAGACTCCCCAGCTCTGCCACTTAACACACTGCCAGGATATGAATCTTCCTAAAAGTCTTATCTCTCCATGGTTAGAGCACGAATTCCTTAAGGTGGGGACTGTCACACTTAATAGTGCTTAGCCAATAATAAACTTTTTGTTGTTGTTCAGTCACTTTCAGTCATGTCCAACACTTTATGACCTCATTTGGAGTTTTCTTGGCAAAGATATTGGAGTGCTTGGCCATGTCCTTCTGTAGCTCATTTTACAGATAAGGAAAACTGAAGCAAACATGGGTTAAGTGACTTGCCCAGGGTCACACTGTACCTAATTAAATGTTTTTTATTCATTCTTTCACCCCCATTTCAAAGATGAACAAAATAAATTGATGGCAGATTAAGTGATTTACTCAGGATTTAATAGCCAGTGGTAAATTGTGGAAAGGGCAGCCAGGTGGTACAGTGATTAGAGCACTGAACTTGGAGTCAGGAAGACCCAAACTTAAAGTCAGCCTTAAAAACTTACTAGCTGTGTAATCCTGAGGGTCTTTCCCTCCCATGTTTATTTATTTATTTACTTGGATTTTTTTTTTTGGAGGGGGTGTCTAGGGGAAAGAGGCTATTTTTTTGCCCTAATTGCTACCCAGCCTTAATCAATAAATGGGTGCAGCCTCAGCCAACTGAAACCTGTTGAAGACTTTACCTTAAAAAGATCCCATTGCATCCAGAGCCATCTCCAGTCCTCCTGAAATATGTTTGGCCACTGAACCCTAATGTCTCTGGAGGGGAAAGTGAGGCAGGTGACCCTGAATAGTATCTCTTACTTAAATCCAATTCACTTGCATCTCATGTCATTACTTCCCTGATATCTCAGTGCCCTTAGATAATGAAGGACAAACATCAACAACAGCCCTGGGCAAATCAATTAAGGTTGTTTGCTTCAGTTTCTCATCTATATAAAATGAATTAGAAAAGGAAATGGCAAACCACTCCAGTATCTTTGTTAAGAAAATCCCAAATGGGGTTATGAAGAGTCAGATATGACTAAAATGACTGAATGACGATAAATTGTGGAACCGGAATCAGATATCAGGTCTCTTGGCTTCCAAGTCAGGTCCTTTTCCAATATGCAAGGCTCTTGTCTTACCAAAAAAAAAAAAAAAAACTAATCAAAATAAAGGTCTTTTTCAAGCAGAAGATATTGGAACCCAGAGCTAGACAGGATTTTAGACATCAGCTAGTCTCACCAAACAACAACAACAACAAAAATCTAAACAAAATAAAGATCTTTTTCAAGTAGTCGATGCTGGAACACAGAGCTAAAAGGGACATTAGGTATTAGCTAATCTCTCCCTCTCATTTTTTACTGATCGCATGACTAAGCCTGTGTATGAAGCCCAGGCTGAGATTAAGTAACAGCCATGGCTGGGCGGGTTTGTGGATAGGTTTAAACCACTTCTGTCTTGAGTAAAAAACAGAAGAAAGGGATGGTCCAATGTAGATGAAGCTCAAGCTTTGTCACTTAACTAGAAAGAGCCAGAGACAGAAAGTGCTATTAAAGATGAAGGAAGAGCCAAAAGCAGAGATGACAGTAAGATCCAAGAGAGAGGATGATGGGAGGTAAGAACGGAACTACAAACTGAAAGAATTTCTGCCAGCAGAAAGCTGAAGGGTCAAAGGAAGTAAGAAAAGATAGACTTCATTTTTCAAGTTCAAAGGATGCCCATATGTGAGATTTAAACCCAGATACATCTCAGCTTATTCCTCTCCTCTACCTGGCCCCAAGCCCCATCAGATGGAGAGCTCACATCATTACCATCTTTATTAATCTCTATGAAAACCACAGGATGACAGGGTAACTTCCAGTTCCAACAATAGGAAAGGTAACTAAAGGTACAGTGGATAGAATCCTGGGACTGGAATCAAATCAAATAGAGCCTGAGATAACTTTCTGTGTGATCCTGGTCAAATTACTTAATTTCTGTATGCTTTAATTTCCTTGAGTGTAAAATGACAATTATTATAACACTCACCTCTCACAGTTGTGAAGATTAAATGAAATAATATTTGCAAAGTGCTCAGCACAATACTTGCTACATAGTAGGTGCCCAATAAATACTTGTTTACTTCCTTTCTCTATTCCCCTACTTTCATTAATAAATATTGAAGGAATTTTCAGGTTAGTGGATAACATTCTACAGATGTGAAAACTAAGACCCAAGAAAGTAAAGTGATGAATTCTTGCCTGATTTTTATTAAGTTCAGCCTGATTTCCTTTAAGCACTGCTTTCATTCCAGTTTTTCTGATTGAACTAAATGCTGTCTCAATACTATTTTAGCATTTAATAGTTATAGAGATGGACACATTTGCTAGCAGAATATGGCCATGAGAATCATTCAGTAGACAATGGATTTTTCTATTTGGTTCATTTCAAAAGGACACAGTGTATAAGTGTTGTCTGTGGATGAGAGTGAGATTTGGAGTCAAAGGAAGTTTTTTATCGTCCAACTCTTTGCAACCTCATTTGGGACTTTCTTGGCAAAGATACTAGAATGGCTTCCCATTTCCTTCTCAGCTCATTTTACAGATTAGCACACAGAAGCAAACAGTTCTGCCACTTGTTCCTTGTACAGCATCGGGAAAGTCAAGTCCTCTGGTCCCCAGTTCTTCATCTGTAAAAAGAAAGGGTTAAGCTAAACACATGATCACTAAGGTCTTTCTCCTTTTATCTATGATCCTAGATCGAAAGCATCTCTCCTTACTGTAGGCTCCCATCATCTCTTTTTTGTAATCTTCACATCTATTTCTAACATTCTACTTTCTCCTCACATCTCTCACTGAAACCCTAAGAAACTACTATGATTTGCAGGTCCCAAACCTTTTAGGAAGAACCCATCATGTTTCTCTTCACTCCCACCTGGATTTTCCCCGGAATCCTCCTCTTTCTCCTTGACTACCACATTACCCTGGAGATGGTATCCTTCCTCTCTCTTCCCCCCTCCTCTCAACTTGTCAGTTCCCACATAAGTATTGCTTTGATGCATTAGAATGTTCGCTCCTTTAGAGTAAGGACTTTCTTACTTAAATGTATTTTTACCCCCAGCACTTAGCACACTTCCTGGCGCACAATAAATACTTTATCTACTTAAGGCAGATATTTTGAACCTGAACTCCCTGAGAGTTCCATTAGAACCAATGTAATCTTTTTACTTTGTAATACTTTGTAATATTTTTACATTTAGGGAAGCAACAAGCATTTATTACTATGTATCAGGCACTAAGTCCTGGAAATCTCCTCAAAAAGCAAAATGAACAATAATTTCTGTCTTCAAGGAGCTTACATTCTAATGGAAGACCACACACTAAAGAGAGTTGAAAAGCTGAGGTATGATGGTGCAGCATATAGGGTACACTACCAGAGTCCAACTCAGAAACACAGAAGGTCTCCATGGTTTTCATCGCGTTGCTAAAGGGTTCATGGTTCAAAACAATGTTCAGAGTCTTTGATTTTAGATTTTTAAAAATTGGAAAGGAAAAGTAGTTTTATATATATATATATATATATATATATATATATATATATACAAACTGGTCAGAGAAAATACATTTCTTTCTGGAAACACACCTACCCCCATACACACATCTATTCATACACACACACACACACATATATGCATGTATACATACACACACATATATACATATACATACAAACCTACTATACTATACCATAATGGAATGATACTGAAAGCTACACATTCCTCCCTGGAAACATAAACACACATACATACCCCCTTATTATATCACATTGTAGTAAAATGATGCTGAATGCTAGGGCCAGAATTCCTTTCTTCCAATTAACTTGCTCCCATTCAGCATCACTTGTACTCCTGCAGTGTTTACCCTTATAAATGGCCCATGTATATATATATATATATATATGTATATGGTAACTCTTATATAAATTGTGTTTCCCCCCAATGCTTTCAACTGTGTGACTCTAAAATGAAAGAGGAAGAAATAGTGCCAGGGGAAAAAAAAATTTAAGAGGAATACATTATAGCATAGCGTTCCTGTCATGCCAGTTTTAACACTATTCACGGTGGAATCTTTTATACCACATTTGTCAGAATCACAAGAAAAAGGCAGGCAGAGTGTCTGGTGGAGAGTCCCACTAACCTGATTCCATGTCATTAGTCCTGCCTCAGACTCCGGGCAACCATAAATTATAACCTGTTTTTTCAGAGTATCGTTGCAAGGAACAACAAGCTAATGTTCTCAAAAAGCATTTAGATGATCTCAAATGCCTTAGAAGCATTATTGAAGTTTTATTTTTCAAGGCTGGGCAACTAGGATTTGACACCTATCAACCCATGAACATTTCTATCAGTCCCCCTGCCCCCAATTTTTCCACACTTATGGTTTTCATTGTTATCTCACCCCACTGATAACTGTGAACATTCATAGCCTGAAACAAGACCAGTGCTGTGAGTTGTTTTCCATTTTTATTAAAATGATTATTGGTCCACAGCTTCTCTTTTAGACCAAGCTTAATTTCATTCAGACCTGTGGGCCCATACTAATTTGCATGACAAGTTTCAAGGATTTCTTTTTCCCCCCAAGAAATCAACCATTTGTTTACTTTGTTGAAATGTGTACTTAATCAGAATATCTTTTGCATTAAATGGCACCATAGGGAACTATACAGTCTTTCTAAGAGTTACTTTTGGCCCAAATCTGCTCAGATAATATAATCTAAGATGACTTATCTTATTTCTATTCCTAAATATTAAACCCAGGAATTCCTAGAATCCCTAGCTGTTCAAGTTGGAAAAAATCTTAAAGATCATACTTTGTGACTCCCTCATTTCACAGAGAAAAAAAATTGAAACCAGAGGGGGGGGAAAAAACACATTTGTCTGACTGTCGTTGATTTAATTTTTCATCAAGATTTACAAAGCACCTACTATGTGGTAGTCTCTAGAAGAAAAAAAAAAAAGATAGATAACCCTTGTTTCCTCCCCTATCCCCTTCAGGTAGAGGGAGAGACAACTCATATATAGGTATAAATAATACAAATTAGAAAATGAAGAGCACATCAAATGAACATAAAATTCTATAAGAGATTAATGAGGGAGAAATCAAGGTAGAACACTAGGAGAAATCAAGGCCCTTTTTATTGAAGAGGATAACTTCTGATCTAAACCTTGAGGGCTACATTGAATATCAATATGAAAATACAATGGTGAAGATTTTTCCAAGCATTGGTAAGGTATAAGCAAAGGCTTCCTTTGAGTCATTTCAAGTGTCATATTCTACTTGAGGCTTTTCCTCTTTCTTCCAATTGTTAGTGACTCCTTACATACAAACATACATACAAACACACATGCATATTTACACACATATGTGTATATAGCAATCAATAAATAGATGTATAAATATTCTGTATTTACTTAAGTATTTGTCTATAGGTTATAACTCGACCCTATCTCCCAGCAATATAGAAATCCCTTGAAGGTAGGTTTTTTGTTTTGTTTTTATCTTGATATCTCCAATCTGTAATACAGTGCTTTGTCAGTAAAAAAAAGTCAAAAAACATTTATTAATTGTCTACTATGTCTACCATGTGCTAAGAGTTGGGGATACAACGAAAGGCAAAAGATGGTCCCTATTCTCAAAAGAGTTCTTAGTCTAATAACAAGGAAAATATGAAAACAGCTATGTATAAACAGGATACAGACAGGAAAATTAGAGATAAATAATGAAGGGAGATTGGGAAAGGCTTCTTGCTGAAGATGGGATTTTAGCCAGAACTTGAAGGAAACCAGAGAAATCAATTGGTTGAAACAAGGTAGAAGAGCATTCCAGACATGGAGGAGAGCCAATGAAATTGCTCAATCTCAGGATAGAGTCTTGTTCAAGGAAGAGCAATGAAGCCATACATATATATCATGATTATTTTCAGAGGAGAGTTGGAAAGCATAGAACATATCACTGGATCACAGAGTATGTAAGAGGTCGTGTTATGTGTAAGAACATTGAGAAGGTATATATTTAATTTATATATACTTTTATTTAATATATATTTGTTAAATGAGTGCATGAATGAATAGATGGATGAAAACATGAAACATTTTCAATATATGATAAAGTCCAACTAGCTAAAAATGACTGTATGGGGAGAGAGGGAGCATAGTATAAGATAACCCTGAAGAGCTAGCTTAGAACTAGATTGAAGAAAATATGGAAAGGGTGGCCTAGAATGTAAGACTAGTGTTTAGTTTCATAATCTACAGCTGTTTTGGATTACCAACAGCACTGTCACTTTGCTCTTGGGATAGTTTGCTCCAGAAACAAGTTCCATAGGTACAATTCAAAAAGCCAAAACAAAACAAAACAAAAACAGCTACTATCTATATCACTTAATAGCTTATGGTCCTAGTAAGTGCTACATAAGGGTAATAGATAAGTCTTCAATAGATAAACAGACAATTGAGAACAATTCTACCACACACCCCCATACCTCCTATGTCCCTCCACCCTTCCCAGATTGTATGTTGTCTCCTCCAGGGACCATGCTTTTTGCCTTTCTTTGCCTCCAATTGTTAGTACGGTTCCTGACATATAGTAAACACCTATTAAGCACTTATTTACTGACTAACTGATTGACTGAACTCCAGGGCCCAATGAAAAAAACTGGAATATTTCAAGAGTTCCATGAAAAGTTCTCTCAAGTACAAAACATAGGAACCAAGCAATGGTCAATATCTCTAAACCCAAGAAACTGATATGTTTGCTATAATATTATATCTACCTTATGAAGATACATGAATATTCCCCATAGACAAATTCTGCACTCCATAAATTTTCTTTTACCCAAATAGGCATTTTTCCACTTTGTAACTATCCAATCAATAAGTATTTATTAAGCACCCACTAATATAGACATTGAAAATGCAGAGAAAAATAAAATGATCCCTGCCCTCAAGGTGCTTTTATTCATTGGAGAAACAATAGAAAAACTCAAGTCTATTCAAAATATATTAAAAAAACAAAAAAACAAAAAAACAAAAAAAAAAAAACCAAGGTAAATTCAGACAACAGCCAAACTGGTACTGGTGTGAAAGCCAAAGGATGGATAACCTAGATCAATGCAGCATGTTGAAAGGGTAAACTAAAATACATGTGGATACTATAGAAATGAATCATCACAAATCCAGAACTTTAGGTCTTAAAACACTGAGTTCATGATCATCTGAAAAATTTCCAAAATGCCACACAATTCAAAGGACCCTTACTCAATATGCATGAAGGCAATACAGCATCTAAAAGGCCACTCATTGCCTTTCTGTTCTCAGATCTTATTATATGCCCCCAAAGGGTCCAATTTGGACCATTTTTGTTTCATCTCTTATAAGTCAAACAGACATTCTTGTCTCCCCTTTTTCTTTCTTTCCTAAGAAATTTGTCACTCATGCAGTTTCTCCAACAATCAATTCATTGATCTTCCTTGTTCCACTTGGGGATCATTTGAAATGCAAATAAAGATACAGGTCATCCTTCCATTAAAAACGGGTCATTCTCCAAGAGTGAAACTGCCATGTATCCAGTCCTTCATCTTCCCAATGTTATGTACTCACAAATCTTTCTTCTTTCACCTTTTCTTTCTTTCAATAAGCTAAAATGAAGAAAAAAAAATCTTATGCTGCTGACTAAAAGGGTACATTACCTAATCTTTAAAACCATTTCTCTTTGGGAGGTGCTCTGGTCATCATATTGAAGTTGCTCAATACTCTAGACTCAAGATTCAGCACATAGCAGTTTAAAGAAAAGAGCTAGCAATGTTTCTGGTCTCTCATAATCTCATGCATCATTAAATGTAAAGGCGACTCTGTCCTATGAATTGTTTTGCCAACTTGAATCCTTTGGGGCTGTTCATAAAATACATTTATAGTACTCCTTGTTCGAAAATTAGTGAGATAAAAAAAAAAAAGAATGAATGACATTTGCATGGCTCCTTTTTTTGGGAGCTCTTCCATTAGGAATAGTGGATTCTACACTACTCTTTGCTGGATATGGAGTCAAAAAGCTTTGGTTTGGATGCTGGCTTTGCTACCTATTACCTGTGTGAACTGAACAAGTCTTTCTACCCTTCTCTGCCTCAGTTTCCTTTCAAGTAAAAGGAATAGGCTGCATTTGAATTTAATGCTCTTAATTTAGGGTCTATGAACTTGTTTTTGTTCCCTTGATAACTGTATTTCAACATAATTTTTAAACTAATTCTATATATTTTATTTTTTAAATTATTCTGGGAAGCAGTCCAGAGGCAACATCAAACTGACATTAAAAAAGAGAAAAATCCATAGACTTAGTGATACCCAAGGCCTCTTTCAGATCTAAGTCCTAAAAATTAGATTTAGACATTTGACTTTAATACACAAAGAGGGGCAGAAAAGAACATGGTTTTCTAAACTTTTTATGTCATGGACCATTTTGGTAGTCAGGTGAAGTTATAGACCCATTATCAGACAATTGTTAAATGGAATAAAACAAAATATAAATGATTTCCAAAAAAACCACAGGTATATTGCAATACAGATTCAAAAAAAAAAAAAATTCAGACCCGAAGTTAAGAGCCCCTGTTGGAAAATATGACTTATGTATAAAAGATGAACCCTAGGCATTCAGACTGCAGAAGCCATATACTTAAATACCAAGATTACTTTCAGAGAAAAGTTGGAAGGCACAGGATATAGTAATTGACTAGATCTGAATCTACAGGAAATGAGTCTCTATTGATGTGGGAGTCCTAGCAGAATCAGCGCTCTGTATGCCCTTTAGGCTATCATCTAACTAGAACAAAGGTAAAAAAGCAACGGTTTACTAGTAGAAAGGCCTAAGATGAGGAGATACTTCCAATGACTGCAGCATGTTCAATGTGAATACTCAAATGAGTTACTAAAGCCCCAAAGTGGATAATAGGGAGAAAAAAAATCACTTAAGTCGGTGACCTAGATTAACACCCTTTTCCACAAAAATTTAATCAATATAAAGCAACTGCCACAAAAAGAAAGGAAAAGTTTGATCCCACTTTTAATTTTTTATTAAAATTGAGTTGAGGTTTTCTTCTGGATGATATGATGACAGGTCACATTTGATCCTTTCAATTGGGTAAGGATTTTACATACACAATTTCTTCTAAGACTCACACCAACACTGATGAGACAGATAATAGAGGTGTGAATATTTATTTATATTTTGTTTTATGCAATTTAACAATTGTCTAAAAACGGGTCTATGGATTCACCTGACTACTTTAGCCCACTTTACAAATGAAGAGACTGAGATTTAAAGTGATTTAG
This sequence comes from Sminthopsis crassicaudata, assembly GCF_048593235.1. Classification (NCBI taxonomy): domain Eukaryota; kingdom Metazoa; phylum Chordata; class Mammalia; order Dasyuromorphia; family Dasyuridae; genus Sminthopsis; species Sminthopsis crassicaudata. The sequence continues at coordinate 75,909,610 of NC_133619.1, read as the reverse complement.
GAGTGTTGATGAAAAAGGATGTCAGTGTCCATATAGTCTAACCCTCTCCTCATTTCACAGAAAAAAAACTTTGAAATTTTGGATGAGGGAAGATCATAATCATTAAAATTCCAGCTGACTCAATACTTAACAAGAATTTAATATATCTTTGATACTTTACTCCCTCCCCTTTAAAACTATCATATTATGTCATATGTAGTTAGATGGTACAGGGAATGGAGTCAAAAAGATCTGAAGTCAAATCTGGCATCAGATACCTGATAGCTGTGATCCTTGTCAAGTTATTTAATTGCTCTGTGCCTCAGTTTCCTCATCTATAAAAATGGGGATAATAACAGTACCAACCTCTCAGGATTATGAGAATCAAATAAAAAAATTAATAAAATCCTTTGCAAAAATCAAAGTATAATATAAATGCCAGCTATTGTTATTGTTATATTCCTAAAATCATCTCTCCCTTGAGCATTGTCCTTGGAACTCCCACTGATCAGAGCCACATGGACAATTAAAGTTTCCCCTGAACAATCCTGAAGAATTGAACTAAGAGAAGGCTTCTGCTCACTCCCTGGTTTTCCATCTTAGCAAACATGCCCTCTGACGGCAATTGAGAGAAAACAGACAGATTGCACTATTGGTAGAGCTGGAAAATGATCCAGCCATTCCAGAAAGCAACTTGGAACTGTGCTACAAAAGGTACTAAACCTTGTATACCCTTTGACCCAACAATAGGATTATTAGGCTTACCCCCAAAATACCAAAAAAAAAAGTGGTCAAGGCCCTTATATGTCACACAATTATAACTTTGCGGCTCCAAAAACCAAGACTCAGAGTTAGTATCTTACTTAATACCACACTGGCAAGGTAGGTTATGCACAGCTGGATTCAAAGCCAGTTTGGCTGATTTCCAAAATCAGGGTCTTTCCCTTTTCCTCTCCAGAAAGCAACAGTAGAAGACAATCTCTCCACTTACCCTCTGTTTCAAGCCCTCATCACCTCTCACCTGCACTATTGTAATAGCCTTCTCATTGCTTTCCAGCCATGGAAACACAGCTGCCATGTTGATTTTCCTAAAGCCCATATTAAACCATGTCACTCCCATCTCCATCAAGAACTTCCACTGATTACCTCCAGGATCAAATATAAATTCTTTTGTTTGATATTTAAAGTTTTTCTTACCCTAATCCTTTCCCATCTTTTCCATTTTCTCATATTCTATTCTGTTCTATGCACTTCACTTCCTATTTTGCACCAACAGAAGGTGCATTTATTCCAACTCCCATCTCTGTGACTTTGCACTGCCTAATCTTCATTCTTGAAATGACCTAAAACAAGATTCAACCAACCATGGCCCATGGACCAAACCAAATTCTAAATGGTTTTTAAAACCATTCTTAGTTCCAAAGCCATATAAAAACAAGCAGTGGGCTGGTTTTGGATTGTGGACTATCCTGCTTGTGGACCAAGCACGCCTGGTTTATTTTAGTCACTTTTATATCCTTAGATTTTCAATATATACAATAGACCAAAAATAAATGTTATTTTAAAGTGGATACAAGATAAATAATAATTGAAAGATCTCCTAATTCTTAGAATCCCTGGCTACCTCTTAAGATGAAATTCAAGTATCACCTCCTCCAGGAGGTCTTTCTTGGTTCCTTCTATCTCATCCTTCAGTTTCTGGTACCATCTCCTCTAAAGTTATATTCCATCTATTCTGAATTAATCATATATGTTCTGATTTATTTATGGTGTCTCACCCACTAAAGGGTAAGATTTTTGAGGGCAGGCACTTTGTTTTTTTCTTCATATCTCTAGCATTTAGCATAGTATTTGGCACACCATCAACAATAAATACTTTAGGATAGATTGATCAATCTTGTTCTCATTTTAGTTGTACAAAGAAAAATCATTTCCTTGCCTGTTGAACTTTAAAGTTTCAGCTATCAAGACTAGTCAGTCCCCAGAGTATAGTTGGACAACCTGATCTGTGGTAAGAGCAAGAAAGAATTCTCCTAGCAAAAGAATATATTTTTTCAAAGTATTAAACTATAAATCATTTATTAGACAATACAATATAATACTTATGCTAGTCATCTATTCATTATATTAAAAATTATTAAATTCTTCTTATTTTCTTTTTTCTTGATCCAAGAATCAAAAACTACAGACCACACTCTCTAGTTGTGGCTTAACTGTCCCCAAATCAACAATAACATTTGGAGAAAAGGAATTTTCCACTGTCTGTACTGATTTGCATGACTAGAATAAAGTCTGAAAGATCATAATAGAGCCCACTGGCATCTGACATCCCAACAGTTCCTCACTATCATCATGTTCAGAGCTTGCCATGTCATATCATTCTTGTAACCCAACATTAACCATCTTGGGAAAGACTAGGAAAGATGTTGCATGATGCAGCTGACAAACTTCTCAGGTCACTGCTGCTTTTCCTGTCAATTTCCATTTTTGCCCTTTTAAAACTTTTAAGTTTATGGTGGGAAAAGATTGAATCATACTATGGGCATAATTAGGGTAATAAACAAGAGCTGTGGTTTGACTCTGGACAAGATCCAATTGGGTAGCTCACATAATCACCTCTAGCTGATGGCCTGGTGATTATGACTTTGACAAAGTGGTATTATTTACTGCTAATGGGTAAGATTATGATTTATAGCTAATTACTCCTTGTTCCCACAATTTTTATTTTATGTTAAATGAAGGATTACAGTTGAGACAATAAATGTTCAACAAGGAGAAAAATGGAGTTGTGGCAAAGTTAGTAAAGTTAAACCCTGAAAACAGTGGCCCTTCCAAAATTGTGTAATAGATGGTTTGACTTTGGCAAGCCTGCCCACATCCCCTGTTTGCATCCTCCTTTTGACATTCTCCATCCCATTCCAAGATATTTCCCACAATTCCCCAGGCATCTATCTTATGTCCCATTCTTCCTAATTCCTGTTCTGATGTTAAGTGATAATTAAGGTGCCATGTCCCAAAGAGAATTGTATTGAACAAGGGGACCCCAAAGCATCTAATATACAAAAGATTAGAGCTATAATGGTAGGATGTCAAGCAGAGAGAGTGGTGGAGAAATTGCTTCTCCTTCTCAAAAAAGTGAATGTCAATAAAGAATCCATGATGTTAAAGCTGAATGTGATAAACTGAATGTGTATGTTATTTTGTATTTTTAGATTAAATAATAATGATATAAAAGATATCATTAAAGAGATGTAACCAGAAACATAAGAAGGATACTTGATAGAAGCTTATATTGTGAGTTAGGACCTACAGGATGTCAAAAGACTATGAATATGCCTGCTCAATTTAATGCTCCTCAAATACTTTTTTTTTTACTCATCGAGGACTATCGCCAGTGGGTGGTCTCGTCTTACTAAGAAGAAGGTTCCAGAAGGTTGACTGAAACCTCACAAAGGATCAATGAAAGCCTACTTTGGCATTGTAATCAATATCATTAGGAGTACTACACACTGATGTGATCACAAGTCAATCCATATATTAAAGTTGAATAGAAGGCCCCTGCTGAGACCTGGAGGGCAAAATGATGTATATTTAATGTCTGTGACCCTTGTTAAGCAGTGGCCAGGGTCTTCTTTGATAAAGAATGGGACTTCCAGACTAGATACATGAGCTCCCTACTGAAGAAGGCTTAGGAAAAACCAAGAGGATCTATTTTTAACAAAATTGTAGGTGCAGTGTTATTCAGGGAGGAAAAATTCAGAATTAACCGATTCTAAGTAGAGATGTTGGTCCACCAGAAAAGCATAGAAAGTAAGGTCAGGAAAGAGGAAGTCAAAAAGGATCAGAAAAGACTGTAAGCTTCTTGGGAGCAGGAACTTTGTTCTTATATTTCTCTGTGTAAGCCCTGATCTAGTTGTCTAAGGACACAGATGAAACCTAATATTAAAGGCTACTCTCCCCCAGAGTTTATTTCTTTGTTTTGTTCCCAACCAGGAGCTACTTTTCATAAATCTCACCAGAAAGACAGCTCCACAAACATCCATGCTAACACTCAAGATAATAAAGCATAGCAAGAGCAGGTCAGCCTTTATTTTACTTCACCAAAAATGCACATATACATATATATGTATATATAATATATCGCATATGCATTTATGCATATTTGTGTTTATACATATATATATATCAAATATTCACAGCAGTCCATCTATAAATGATGCAGTTGTTCTTTCTCTCTGGTGCATTCTACCCCCCCACAAAGCCTTCAGATTCATGGCTCCATTCTACTGTTTGGAACCCCCCAGAATAGAAATGAAATACCACACCAAACTGACTCTTAGAAACAGAATATGTAGCATACAGAGTTTTACCTCCAAACATACTTATCTTGAGGAGGGATAGGTTTGCTTCTGCTTTAAAACTCACGACAACTTGAAACAATTTACCAGTCATATATCATAGTATAAGACATATTTTAACACAGATGCCATGCAAGAAGAGATTGTTTCATTTTTTATATTCATTTATGTAACACTGAGCATAGTACCTTGCACTTAGTGGGCCTTTGATAAATGCTTGTTGGTTGATTGGCTGATTAAGATGGATAAAACAGAGCAGAGAAAAACATCTCAGCAAAGCAAAGGAATAAATATATTACCAGGTACCTCAGATTAACAGATCAGTCCAGTTGGTTCATAGATTTGTGTCTAAGGTTTCTTGGCAGCTAAGAAGCACAATGGAGATACAAAATATGGAATACAGCAGGTGTATTTTTGGCATGAGATTAAGCTCAAGAGGCCCAAATCTTGAGCCAGTTCTGTTTACTTACTATATGACAGACATATAATGCATAGCTTACTCTTATGCTTAAATCTGTATTTCTTAGGAAACAATCTCCCCTGGTTCCTCTCCTCTCACACTTCTGAAACATGGCAAGTATGTACTGCTCTCTCCCCAACCCTTCCTCCTTATCATTCATCATATAGGGAATACTCTTCATGGCCATCTCAGAAGGAATAGATCATGCAATCAAGCCATGGATCAATTTATTAGCTCCCGAGCCTGGCCTTGAAATAGTCCAGAAGGCTCTGTTTAGAATGATGGATGACATACTAAAGATTGCTTCTTTTTTTCCAGATAGAACTCATACCTGTTAATTACCAATAACAAAATTTGTGGATTTAGGTACCTATCATGTTTCCCAGGGGAAAAAGAAGATGGTCAGGAATTCATTTCTTCTTATTGGTGCATGTAAACTCATAGCTATAGACTTGGAAAGGACCTTGGAATCCTTTCGACGCCCCATATGACCAAAGAGGCAGAGCCTAATCACATACCTGGACCAACATATTTGTCCTCTTTTCCTTCTTTTTGGAACACAGAGCACCCTGAAAGCTATTGGTCCTACCATATAATCCCCTCCATTTTACAGATGAGAAAACTAAGGCACAGAGGCTAAGTTATTTTTCTCAAGGTCACACAGATATCAGATGGCAGATAGGATTCAAAATTCTGATCCCAAAGCCAGCATTCTTCCCACTACTTAAATATTCAGCCAACAAAAGGGCTCCAAACTCAAAAGGAGGGTTTGGAGGAAATTCAATCTGGGAATAGTTGCTGCTGCTGGTTTTAGGGAGACTTCTTGGTCCCATGAGACTATAACAAAGATGGAGGGTGAGAGGAACAAAGATGGAGGGTGAGGAGAACAAAGGAGGGAGACATATAGAGGGGAAAAAAGGGAAAAGAAGGAATGTGACAGTGACAGAGAGAGCAAGTGCTCAGTGTGAGGCAGGGTCCTGCATGTACTTATGCACATTTGATATAAATAAAATTTGCAGCCTGGGATCAACTCTAAATGGTCTCTAAATGGAGCTGCCACTTCAATATTCACCTTCAATAAATATCTTGATGCTCAAAACCATAAGCTTTTCTTATGTAGTCATTTTGAACACCTTATAATTAACATTAATCAGCTGACCCATCAAACTAAAACATATTGAATTAATTTTCTTTTGCTAACAAGGAAAAAATACAAAAATTCATCTATAGAAATAAAATTTTTCTTGGATCTCAATTCAAGTATACTACAGTAAAATGAAAAATGTTGACCCATGGCCCAGAAATTTTGACCCACGGGACATATTGACTCAGTTTAGTCCTGGAAAGTCAGCCCCAAATAGCTCTCTTTGACTTGTTTAGCTGACATCTAAATTTTCAGAATATGATTTATGTCTAATTAGCTGATATATGTGAGGGAAAGAGTCCTGAAGTTTCTGTATAGACATTCTAAATAGCAATAGATATAAGGTGCAGGACAGTCTTCATATCACCCCACAAACAGAATGTAGGAGAAAAAAACAAAATACTCATGGCAGCCCAAAATTATCTGATACAATTCTTCTCCTTCTTTGGTGAGGTCCATCTTGACCTCAGGAACTTAACAATCTTCCAAATTCATAACACTGTCCTCTATGGTTTGGACTTCCCTAAGATTAAATTAAGAGAAGATTTTTTTTTTACCTTTTCCCTGTGAGGAAGAGAGCATCTTAGTAAAAAATACTGGTCCTATGACAAACCTATACTCAAATAGCTCAAGGTAGTAGTTGCTAAGGACAAAGTTTGAGTTTGGAGTTCTCCACACTCAGCTTCTTGTGGCTCTTCCAGCTCTAGGGCCACATGGTAGATCCTTAGGCTATAAATGTTAGCACTTTTATGAAAGGCATAGACTCAAGAATTTTCAGCCCTTAGCCACCTGGTTCCCAAGCTATGGATACATAGCTACCATATCTCAGACTGAGAAGTTTTGTAACAAGTTCTCCATGGATCAGCCCATCTTTGGGGCAATTGTACATTCAACAAGGCTCTTCCTACAAGAGATCTGTGGATTGGAAGGCTTAGTGGTCCTCTCTACCTGATTCCTAAGATATCCTTTATCTCTCTTATTTCTTATGTGCAAATAGTTCATACTAAATAGGAGTTGATTCTGCAATAAAGATTCCCATTTGTAGGACTAGCACAAAGGGATGATATTGACCTCACAAAGCTTGAGCCAACCAAATTATCCCCAGTTCTGAGACCTAAGTAGTCTTAAATTGCTTCAGACCAGTAACATATCATTTCATGTTCTCTCACTGTCAAATCATCCTAAGGACATTTAAGGAATAAAAAAATGAAGAGGTGAAAAATGGAAGAATCTATCAAAATTTCCTTTAGCAGATTGCTTTCTCCAACAATGACAGAGGAGCCACTACATTTGAACTCTAACATTATAATCATCCATATGTTTCAAGAGGAAGTGGAAATGTCACTAAAGGAAAAAATATGGAAAGCACAGCTGGACCCAACCAAGCATACAAAGAGGAGATCCATGCTGGAGGCAATATGCTCTGAGTTCTGAGAGATCAGTTTGCAAAATATCTAAAAAGAAAACAAGATACTGAATAAATGGAGGGAAATCAAAATGTTACAAGCCCCTGTCCCCCCACCAAAAAAAAGATAATCATAAGTATATCAGGATCTGCCAACCAACATGTTTACCATTTTACCAATCGTTTCAATAGAATCTTTATGAGAAAACTTTATTTACTTATTGACTGCATCCCTGATGAAATGTGTTGATCATAGCAGATGATATTCTACAGCTGACCACATCTTAATAGGACTGAGAATTGACTGAAAGGGACAAAGAATGCAAGACCTTGCTTTGTTTGATGTTTGTGGAATTTAAAAAATTAGTTTGGTTTAGCAAAGTCTGATCACAAAGATTCTCCTCCAATAAGAGCTCTTCCATTCATATGCTTAAACTCCCAGAAGGCTATAAATTTCTTGAGAAAAGATATGTTTGTGTCTTGCCACTTAGAACAGTTCCTTTTTTCTTCCAGGTAACTGAACCTTCTTAAAATGGAGCTGCTGTGGATCAAAAAGGAACTTTTTGCCCAAGTCTCAATCTACAAGGTTCACATAGAATAGTGAAGACATGAATTACCATGATATCTTTAAATCCATAGGAAAATGGCACTGATTCCTACCTAGCTAGGCAAAGCATGGAGCAGCCTATCAAGTGTGTCCAAGCATCTATTTTTAGGAGGTGCTTAATTAAGAAATATTTGTGAACTAAATTGAAGATCATATAAGATTCACTGGTAAACACAACAGAAATAATTGACAATTTTCTGATAATTGACATCAAAAGAAGAAAAATGGAAAAAGAAAGGAAGGAAGGAAGGAAGGAAGGAAGGAAGGAAGGAAGGAAGGAAGGAAGGAAGGAAGGAAGGAAGGAAGGAAGGAAGGAAGGAAGGAAGGAAGGAAGGAAGGAAGGAAGGAAGGAAGGAAGGAAGGAAGCCCTGGGCCTTTCCCAGCAATCATGGTGCATATGTTTTCTATTTATTTACATGCATATATTTGTATACGTATATATATATATATATATATATATATATATATATATATATATATATATATATATATATATATATATATATATATATTTCCCCTAGGCCCAGTTCAATGTAAGGTCCCTGAGGGCAGAACTAATTTTACTTTGTCTTTTAACCCTTATGAACTAGCACATTGCCTAGCACATGGCAGATGCTTAATTCTTGGAATGAATTAAGAAACAAATAAATTTTGTAAAACTCATGAAAAAAGTGTCAAGCAAGATATATGATTCTTTCTTTACTTAGCAAATTATAGCATAGTTTTTAAGAAAGTGCTTTCCAAACCTTAAAGGGTTACATAAATACCACATATAAAAATTTTTATCAGGTTCTCTTACACTTGGTATATAGTTGAGGGACTTTGTACAATACAGACTAACTGATCTTGTTGATTAAGTGATTGATGGAGACTACTTACGCCTGGGGGTGCAGTTACTGGAGTTGTACCAGGACCTGTCAAGCAATTCTCCCCAGCACATATGGAGCCAGAATGAAACAATTTTATTTATGAACATTTAATAAGAGCCAATCATGTGCCAGCCAGTCATATTTGCATAGCATTTTATGATTTCCCAAGTATTTTCCTAAGCAGGGTATCCTGTAAATTACCCAAACAAGAAAGAATTCAAGTTAGCAAGAGGATTTGCCCAAATGAGCCTCTGGCTGAATGATAAGACCCTTAGCTTGATGGAAAGTGCAGTGAGGACTTTACTGATCACAAAGAAGGAATTTCCTGGGTTTATATACCACCTGAAAACCAATAACTTGATTGAGTTTTTAGTTATTTTTTAAAACTGTTTAGGAAACTCTCAAAAGTCATCCAGGCTATGAATTAGGGATCCAAAAATTGAATTCCACCAGTGTAGCCATATGGCCATGAGAGATGGCGTACAACTGTTTCTGAAAATTTAAAAATAAGTCGGACACATAGGAAAATGGAAAGGCACATGGTAAATGCATGCAGGCTGCAACACCTTTCTAGAGAAGATGTAAGACTCCATCAGATCTAGCAGATCCCCTGCATTTGACACTGTTGAGCATTCTCTCCTCCAGAATACTTTCTCCTTTCTGCTTTGTTGAGACACTTTCCTATGTGTCTGACTTATTTTTAAATCTTCAGAAACAATTATATGCCATCCATAAAATAGAAATAAATATTGGCTCAGCTTTTAAATTCCAATTATGTCCTGGCCTCCAACTACCTTTCCTGTCTTTTCAGACATTACTCACCACCATGTTCTTCAAAATGATCAAACTGGTCTTCTCTCTGTTCTTCACATATTGTCCATCCCCCACACTAAAAGGTACTCCCTCCTCATTTCCATCTCTTGTCCCTCTCTTCCTTTTAAAACTCCAAGAAGCCTTTCCTGATCTTTTCAACTGTCCTCCATCCCAAGTGACCTCATATTTAACTCCTTTTTGTACATTTGTATTTATTAACTTCATATTATGCTCTCTGGGGGTTTTTTGTTTGTTTTGTTATTTGTTTTTTGCAGTACTTATTATTGCTTCCATTCAAATATAAGCTCATGTGGATATGAATTATTTCATTCATCATCATGCTTGATGCAGAATAGACACTTAATAAATCTTTGTTGATAATTATGAACATAAAGAATCTCTGAAGGGCAGGAATAAAATGTCATCAAGGAATTGTTGATAGGAAATTGTTGTGCTAGCCACAGGTAGGAGTTGGAGGTAGCCAGAATGCTCTACTGGTATCCTTGCAGTATAAGGAGAAAGAAAGGATGTTCTCTAGTAGTTGGGGGGAACACTCTCTAATGAATTTATGGGAGGATGTTTATGAGAATTATGCGGAGTGGGCAGGCAAAGATGGGTGACAGTCTACATGGTTTTAAGGGACTTCATCAACAATGAAATCATAGATCCATTGAAATCTTTGTATGGATTTGGAGAGGCTAGAGTTAAATGGGGCAAAAATCAATCAGTCAGTAAAAATTTATTAAGTATTTCCTATGTACCAGACATAGTGCTAAGTGCTAAAGTAACAGAGAAAGGGAAAAAACAGTTCCTGTCCTAAATTACCACATAAGTCTAATGAAGGACATCATAGACCACAGAGAAGACAGGCAGAATGAGCAACAAGAACACTATAGTGGGAGAAACAATTAAGCTAGATTTTTTTTCACTTGGTTCACATAGAATGGTTTCAGATCCAGATATTCAAATTCCATTAAGTTTCCCATAACTTAGAAAAGTCTGACATCAGCAAGACTGTGGCCTAGAGAGCTGAAAGCAATGAGCTGCAGTTCTACCAACTTTATTCGACATTTCCATCATGCTCCAGTTAACAACCCCTCAAGAGCTGTTCCTACTCACTTAGACTATGTGGGAATTCCATTGGTCCCCCTAATCCACAATATACTGGGTAGGTGACTTCATTTCTGCCTGAAAAACCTTGGTAGTAGTTTCTCACGTCAAAGTTCTTAATGCAGAGCTCAGAAAGGCAACCCAGCAGCTGCCTATTTCCAAAAGAAAACAATCTTCTTCAGCACTTCAGCAAGATTTGCTCCCTTCTCTTATATCACAAGATTTAGGGTGCAGATTACAATGGGCCACCAAACAGCCCAAACCAAAATTATGAGTTGTGATTAAGCAGCAAAGCTTAATCTGCTGAATCACCAGCATTTTAACCCAGTTCTAGAAAGTGGGGAGCCACAAGAGAGCACAGTCATCATCAGGTTTTGGAAAGAAATGGAGCAGCTTTTAAAAAAAATTTTGTTTAACCCATTGTTGACTTACTGATATCCAACTTCTGAAATGAAGAACTACATTCATGAGGACTGATAATTCAGTAAGTAAGCAGGGATGCTTGAGGTCATAACCAGCAGAACCTGCTGAGATAATTTTTACAAAGAAATATTACTGTGCTATAAGAAATAACAATTGTGAATACAGAGAAGCATGAAAAGATCCTCATGAACTGATGGAGAATAAAATGAGCAGAACCAAGAAAAACAATGTATCCAATGACTATAACCATGTAAAGGCAAATAACAATCACATACACACATATACACACACACACAAAAGTACAGGTTGCAAAATTATAAAGAACACTTGAAAGAAGAGATGTGAGAAGACATCCCCATCCACTAGAGTAGTAAATTTTCAATGTAAGAATTTATACTTGGAGAATTACAAAATAGGTTTGATTTATTGTTTTGTTGACTGTCTAAACCAGTGGTGACAAACTCAAATAGAAACTGTTCTTTTTGGTAACATAGTGACTTAGAAAACCATAAATTAAAATTGTCTGTGTTATATTATAGTCTGACATTTTGTAAAGCATTTCCCAGTGATATTTTAACCTGGTTCCAGGTAGCACTGGTAAGTTTTGCAGGCAATGATTATAATACCTCAGATCTACTCCAGAAGTCAGCAAACTACATTTGAGGCTCAAATCCAGACCACTGCCAATTTCTACACTAGAGCAAAGAACATTTTTCATATTTTAAAATGCAATTTTATTTTAAAATATAAAAAGCACTTCATTTTGGCATTAGATTTTGCATAAAGGCCAAAAGTATAGTTTGCCATCTTGGTCTAGTGTTAAGAAAGTAATAGAGAGAAAATTAATGACATAGATTAAACTTAAAAGTATATGTGGCTATATTTTTCCACAGGTACTCAGTTGTTAGAGATTTACTAACACAGCATTGTCCATTTCCATTCCTTTATATACGCGAGTAGCCCACAAGGTTTATATATTGCAGATATGTTCAAGATTTTTCAATGTATTGATTATGCTTTTTTCTTTTTATAATCTTTTTAAAATGCTATATGTTAATTAGGATAGCTCCCTGGGAGGGAAAAGGGGAGGAATGTTGAAATTATAATCATTTAAAATAGTAAACTACATTAATACAAACTTATTTTAAGAAGATCTCTTCATTGAAGGCCTAACTTTGGTGCTGTCTCCACCAAAAAGACTGCCTTCATTTCCACCCTCTCATATATAATATATACTGATGCCCTAAGGAATAGGAGATTCCCATTTTGCCTAAGGAAAGGCAAGCCAACCAGCTTCTAAGCTGATCAGTAGTGCAATTGGGCCCATGAGTGGTTGTTTTACTTCCAGTTTGGGTGAGATAGGAAGACCTAGCCTCATGCATCCTCACCCTCTCACCCACCAAAAGAAAAGGAGCAAATGCCCAGAGCACCCTATGAAACCTAGTCTATTTTTTTTGAGAGACCCAACCAATAATCAAGAATACAAGTTGAAGGTGTAACAACTAAGAAAGAGTTATATATTCCAAAGTCATTAATGAATGTAGAGAATTCACTATGTGCAAAACACGCTGTCAATTATGGAAGATATAAGACTTTTTGCCTTGAAACTAATAATCTGAAGAACATAAAAAATAGATGGATAGATGCACCATACTTAAAACACATGTTTTAAAGAAATAACTCTATACATGAGACATTTTAATCAAATAGTTTATTGCTGAGGGGTTCTGGTTTTGGCATATTTGCTCCATCCCACTCATCTTCATTGTCTCTGCTGAATTCAATTCAGATTACTTGTACAAACCTAAAAGAGCAAACATTTATTAGATACCTACTATTTGCAAGGCATAACATCAGCTACTAAAACACTCAACTTATTTTCCTTTTTATTCCAGGAAAGTTCTACTCTAGTAAGTCATCATATTAACAAACTATGACTTTGGGCTCTTATATCCACAGAGGTCAAGCCCTGGTGTATCATATCAAGCTACTAAGCCTTTAAGTATGTGTCTAACAACAGATATGAGGGTCAGCTTAGCCAAATTTGGAGGAGCCATGATGAGTTTAGCTATAGGGTGATGAATTTTTCATCTATAACAACGCTATAAGACTATTTAGAAGGTTCTCAATGAATGGAACATCCATGCCAACAAAACCATGGATTCTTGCTTATTGAAATAATAATGTATTCCAGGAAAGAGACCTAAATTTAAACCTCAGTTTTTGCAGTTTCTCTTAGCCATTAGAGAAAACCTATAAAGGTATTCATTCTCCATGTCCTTTGATTTTATGATGTAAAACAGCAGCAGGTAGACTCCTCTCTCATCTTGCACAAAAGACCCAGTACCAGATAGAAGGGAACTACTGCTATATAAGAAAGACCAAACAAGAGAGTCTCTCAGCCTTAAACATAAGAGGAGAACTGCTGTTGTATAGGACAGACCAGGCAAGATGGATTTCAGAACATAAGATACAGATGGGAAGCAGTCCTTCAAGGTAGCAGCTTCCCAAAATCAAAATGGGAATGAGTGCCAAATGGAGATGGGAATGTTCAGCCTCATAGAGACCTGGAAAGGAGGCCTCTGGAGAGAAGCAGCCAGCACTAGACATGAACAATGAAGTGGTGACTGAGCCAACACAAAAAGAGTCTAGCACAGCAAGAAACCACATGCACCAATAAACAATAAAGCACAGAGTCACAATTTGGAGGAGGAAATCCATAGACCTTGCCCTTGACTGGTTTTGTGAGTTAAGTGGACCATAAAGTCCCTGGGGAAAGCATCATTCATTTGACACTTTCCAGAAAGGAGAAAAGAATTTTCCTGATTGTGAATGGGCTTGAGCCCTTCAGAAAAGCTCAATTGGAAACTGTTGAGTTAAATAAGGTTTTTGTGTTTTAGTGGCTTCTTATTTGGAATGCTCGCAGAAGAGATGACTTCCTTTTTGAGAAAGCTATACAAGTCAAATTTCAGTGTTCCATGGTTTTTCTGGGTGGGTGTATATTCCAGAGAACTTTAGTTAGAAGTACTCCTAAAGTAGAACCTAACTCTTCATGTCAGAAGGAATATTCTGACCCTAGTGTAATACTTATTCTGGATATATATATTTACTTATTTGTAAAATGGGTATTCCTTAATCCCACTTTTTGAGAATTTGGTGAAGTTAAATCTCTCTCTCTCTCTCTCTCTCTCTCTCTCTCTCTCTCTCTCTATATATATATATATATATATATATATATATATATATATATATATATATATATATGTAAAATTGTAGGATAATCAAATGACATATATTTAAAAAGTCAGTTGGATACATAAATACATGAATCCAAATTCCTCTAAGTTTTTTTCTTAGAGATTGCAATATTATTCTCTATGGTTGCTCTACCATCTCTCCATGATAAAGAAGGAATAATTGGCATGAAAAGCTTATCCAGGTTTGTTCATTAATGTAAAATTTCTATCAAGTCAACACAAATTCAACTCTGGAGATGTATCCTCCAAAGGTGATAGTCATAAAACCACCCGTTTATGACCACTATTTATGTTGGGAAATTTATTTTTTTTCTACCATCTTCAGCTTCCTGCATTTTGTCTCTCTCTCTCTCACTTTGTGTCTTAATCCAAACTCCTGAACTAGATGGAAAGATTCTATAGCAGTTAATTTGTGGTAAGAATACCCAGATGGCTTCAAATACTCCCTTAATAAAGGCAAAATAACAATTACCACAAACAGCAGGGATACATTTGTTTCAGACATGAACTTGGTCTTTCTGTTATAGGTGTCTACTTATTCCTGATGGTTAATGCTTCCATCTTTGTCCTAGAAGACAAACCTTCTGAATTCTTTGATTTAAAATATAAACCTCTAATAAGGTGTCTCACATGACTATTACCTTTGTTTTCTATTTGCTGTATTAAGTATTTTCTTTTCTCCAACAATAAAAAAACCCTCCTACACATTGATAATTAGATGTTTTGCTTTATTTGGCTTCTTTCCAGCAATCTTTTGTTCCGACACAGCTCTTATAATTAATTATCCTCTTGCTGAACAACTGGAAACTGAAGTCTGACCAAACTCCATCTCATCCCACACAGATGTCCCAGTTACTCCACAAAAGGTTAATTAATCATAAGAGGTGCTTTGGAGCAGGAGGTGCTGGAAGGAATTCAGATCTAGTGGCTGGCAACATCGAAGGGCCCCCATCAGGCCTAGTGCCATCCAGCATGAAGAAAAAGAGAAAGACACGTTCACATTGAACAGAAATCCGACTACACAAAATGGCTAACAGGGATGAAATTATTCTTCAAATGCCGGGGCACTTCACTCACAACTTATTCCAAATTCTAAATGGTATGTGAGGTGAGGTCAGTACTGCTGACATTTAACAAAAACGCCCAATTTCAAGAGGAGGATTTGCCCAGGATTATTAAAAAATCAGCAGTAGAATTCCTAGGAGTCACGTTTCTGTCCTAGAGTCGAATGAGCTTTCTATTATTAAGCAAGCTGGTTGACTCAAATATAGCTTGTGCTTTCTGACCTGGAACCATTGGAATCTATAGATTGTGAAAGACAACCTAAGGATCAAGCCTTGAGTCAAGGATATGAAAATCCTTCTCATAGTTACCAGTTTTGTTACCATAAGCAATAATTCGTTTAACTTATCTGGACTTTGCTTCCTTTATTTATAAAATGAGGGAGTTGAACTGAATGATTTCTAAGATCCATTCCTGCTTGAAAGCTATGATACTATGATTTCCCCTATTGCTATTACATCATCACCCATACCAGACCATAAGGACCTTAGGGTCAGAAGTTACCTTGAATGTATGTTTGTATCTCCTACAAGACCTAGTACAGAACATCACATCATAATATATGCTCTCTAGGGGCAGCTAGGTGGCACAGTGGATAGAGCACCAGCCTTGAATTCAGGAAGACCTGTGTTCAAATCTGATCTCAGACACTTAATACTTCCTAGCTGTGTGACCCTGGGCAAGTCACTTAACCCCAGCCTCAGGGAAAATAAATAAATAAATAAATAATGTATGTTCTCTGATTATTTCATTCTATTGACAATAACAATAATTCATAGTGAAACGGGACTTTTATGTTCACCTTATAAGGAACTACAAGTTTTCTTATTAACTTTTTATAGTTGAGGAAACTGAGACTCAGAGAGGTTGAGTAATTTTACTGAAATTATATGACTTGTAAGTGGTCAAATGGGATTATGAAACATTATGAAATCTCCTGATTCTACGTCCAGTAAACTTTTCACACAACATATTGTCCTAAATTATGGTAAAAATTATTTATTCCCTTGATTAACAGAACAAGGTGAATACATCTCCTTGATGATCTTTTTTTTTTCAAATACAATAAACATTTATAAAGTTCCTATTATGTGTAAGGAATTACATGAATTTCTGAAGCTCTGGAAATTAAAAGTGAACTTTAAGGACACAAGGAATATTTATGGTTTAATAGTGGGGATATAGGGAGTAACTACATCATGTATACAAATAAGTATAAGATGGTAGAATATAATAAAGGAAAAGGGGAAGATCAAATAAAAGTGCAAAAAAATCATTTTTAGTTGTGAGAATTTAGGAAAGATTGTGGAACGATTGACATTTGTGCTTGGAATTGAAAGCTCTATAAAATTCAATTAAATAAGTAGTTTTTAAGTGCCTATGGTATGCAAGGTACTATACTAGGTACTTGGGATAAAACAGGGGGAAATGTTTAGAGTGTATGGGACAGTGAGGTTGGATAGGGCAGGAGAACAAGTATATACAGATAAGCAAAAATGAAATATACACAAAATAAAACAAAATTATTTCCAGGGACAAACTGTGGTAACTGGAGGGGGGAGGCTTGTGAGAGGGACAGCTTGTCAAAGGTAGCATTAGAACTGAGCCTTGGGTGGAATTGGAAATTCAAAGCCTAAGAAATTTGTATTTACTAAATGAATGAATAAAAATATCATTTATTAAGCACTTAAGGCCTGAAGATACAAATATAAAAGTGAAACAGCCTATTTCAAAGAGATTATATTTTAGTAGGGGCAAGACAGAGGAGAGACAACATTTATGGGAGTAGGATTGCCAGAAAAGATGAGTGCAGTTCTAGGAGAGTTGATTGGTTATATTAATACGATTATTATTCCCAGACCAACAGGTGAGGGTCAGGGAAGATAAGATACATATGGCCTCAGAGAGTATGATATGAAGATAGGTGCGCTGGGTAACAAGTTGAGATGTGAAATACGATATGACCTTGATCTGGCTCATTCTAATAGACTTTGTAAGTCTGTGATCATTCACTCAGCAATCAAAATAGTTGAGTCCCAGAATGGGAGTTCCAAAACTGAGTCGGTCAATTCAGGCAAGCCAGATCATCATCCCTGGAGGTCCAGTGGTCCACAGAGGGCAGATTAAAGCAGATAGCAAGACAATGACTGGGGTGAATGAAATATAATCTGTGGGAAATAGGAAGCCACCAAATCTTCTTGACCAAAGGAGTAACATATATTAAGATTAATGTATAACTGTGAGAATGATAGGATCATAAGATCACTAATTGATATCTAACATTTATGTAGCATTTATTATGTACCAAACGTATTCAGCTTTACAATTATTATCTCATTTGATCATCACAACAATCCTAAAAGATAGATTTTATAATTATTCCCATTTTACATATAAACAAACTGAGGCAAACAGATTTGCCCAGGATCACACAGCTAGTAAGTATCTGAGTCTGAATTTGAACTTAGATCTTCCTGACTCCAGACCCAGTGCTCTGTGCATTGCACCAAGAAGTCATGTAGTCCAAACTCTCACTTTTCACACTGTAAAGATTGTAATAAGGACTCTTTGAGTTTGAGGAGCTTAAAAGTGAGACTTGACCAGTTTCTCTATCCAGTCTCTTTAATTTGGTGGCAAATGTCTCTCTGAATTAATGACAATGTCGTAACTCAATGTGATAGCAGAGAGAGAAGGGCCGGTTTTCCCATTTCTTGACATGAGTAATTCTATTTAAAATAAGCTTTCATTTCAAGATAAACAGGTGGTCACATCTACTTACCATATTTTTACTTTCCTCTACCCCAATTCTCCTTCCAAGCCACATGTTATAGATCCCAGATTCAATGACAGACTGGTACATTAGATTGTCTTTGTCACTCCCTTCAAATAGAATAAATCACCTCCATCCCAAGTCAATGGCTGACATTTGAAACCAGCACAACTATATGCCTTCTGTATACTATAAATATTTGTGGGAAAGGGTCCCTATTCTTAAGCACCTTTTACTCCATACATACTTCTCTAAGAGTCAAACCAAATTTCTCTGTATCATGATTTGGACAGCCGAGTGACACAGTGGATAAAATGCCAGGTCTAGAGTTAGGAAAACCTAAGTTCAAATACAAATTCAATTACTTATTGTGACCCTTAGCAAGTCACTTCACCCTGTTTGCCTTAGTTGCCTTAACTGTAAAGTGAGTTGGAGAAGGAAATGGCAAACCATTCTAGTATCTTACCAAGAAAAGCCCAAATGGAATCATGAAGAATCAGACATGACTGAAACAACTGAATGACAACAAATCGCAGCTTGTAATTATGAATTTATTGTATTTTATTTATTGTAATTATAAAGTTTTTACCAACTTATACTGTAAATTATGAGCAATAGGTCTATTTGATTTCTGTAAGATTACCATCCACATGAGAGAGAAGGGAATGAAACCCAAAAAACAAATTGACTAGGTAGAATTTTTTTTTCTAGATAGCTGAGACCTCAAAAAATCTGGATATGGAAGTGGCTTAGAAGTTTCTAAAGCTGCTTCTACATTAAGGTAAGGTATGGCAACTCCAGAAAGGGCTTCTTAGCTCCCCTTCTTTGTATAGGAAAACCCATTTCTGATGTGTGTTAAAGATTCTTCCTTTAAATGGAAGGCAACATGATATAATATGCTATCTTCATTTCCAAAATCACTCTTTGGGATCTTTGAATAATTAGTTAAGAATAATAAGAATATGATATTGAAATGCTTCCCAGTTTGCTGAGGGTTAACTGACAAGGAAGATATGCAGCTTTTTAACTATAATACCAAGTACTATGGGTCCTTTTGAGTTCAGATGTACGCTTATCTATGAAAGTATTGTTAAAAGAAGAGAAAACTTTCACAGATGTTTTTAGGGGCAAAACCAAAAGAAATTTTTAAAAAATTAATACTTCCAGAGTATTGCTCAATTGATATATGAATGAGTCTTCCTAGTTCTATCTTTTAAATTATATAACAAGTAGCAAGGAATATGGCTTGGGTTTTTCTCTCAAATGAGGAATCAAAGGCCTATGGAAGTGTATTTTTTTTCCTTTCAGAATTCTACAACAAAACTTCTAATTCAGATTGTATAGGGAAGGAAGAATAAACTCCCAATCCACAGAGATCTTAAAAAACACTAATTAATATAGTTATGTATAATTATGTAAATTTATGTATGTATTCTATAGTAAGCAATATTAATTCATTTACATTGCCCAGAAGATGATGATACTTGCAGTTAAAAATTCTAAAAAGCAAATATATCCTCATGCCCATAATAAGAATATGAAAGAAATTATATTTAGATTAATACCCCACACTTTTACCAAGATAATCTCCAAATTAATATGTAATATAGATATTAAAATTCACATCATAAAAAAATTAGAGATATGTAGAGGAAAAAAACCCTATTAGATCTATGGTTAGGAGAGAAGTTCATGACTAAAAAGGGACAGAAAGGATCACAGAAAATAAAATGAATATTTTGATTACATAAAATTAATTTTTTACATAAACAATTTGATAAAACTAAAATTAAAATGGAAACAACTAGGAAAGCTCTGAAGCAAATATCCCTGATGAAAGTCTCATTTATAAAATATATAAGTAAATGATCCAAATTTATAAGAATAATAGTCATTCTCCAAATAATAAGTGATCTAACAAAATGAATATGTAGATCTCAAGGGAAAAAATTCAGACTATCTATAATCATATTGAAAAAATGCTGTAAATCTTTACTCATTAGAGAAATTAAAATAATTCTGAGATTTCACTTCACACCCTCAGATTGGCAAATAAGAAAGGAAAGAAAAATATTAAATGTTAGAAAGGTTATAGGAAATCAGGTATATTGATAAAATGTTAGGATCGGTTCAGCCATACAGAAAATCCATACATACAATTTTGGATTATATGTAAACATTTATAAAATAATTCATGTCCTTTTACCTATACATTCCACTGCTAGATCTAGACCCAGAAGGGAACCTAAGAAATGGGGAAAGGTTCTATATGCATAAAAAAAATTATACCAGTTCTTTATGTGCTGGCAAAAAAAATAAAAAATAAAGGAATATCATTTCAATCAATTGAAGAATGGCTGAAAAAAATTTGATTTTTGAATGTGATAGAATGCTTTTATGCTATAAGAAATGAAGAATTATTTCAAAGAATCACAGAAGGTGAAGAGTGAAATTAGAATTACTTACTAAGTAAGAATAATTTATACTTAAACAACAAATGATAAAAATAGATAATTTTGAAACTTTTATGAATTGATAAAGAATGAAATAACCAAAATCAGAAGAAAAATGTATACAATCATAACATTATAAAAACAAATAACTATAAGATCAATAAAATGGCCATCCATGATTCTAGAGAATTGATGATAAAACATACTATCTGCCTCCCTTGGCAAAGAAGTGATGGCTTATTGTGAAGAATTTTATAACTTTGAGGAAGTGCTAGAGAAGTAGAATGCTGCATGTATTTTCCAATGAAGTCACTATATTATTGGTTTTACTTAATTTTAAAATTTTGTTATAAGACAGCTTTAGGAATAATCTGGAAATGTTAGTAATGTAAAAACAAAATTCACCAATTAAATTTTTATTTTAAAAGAAGCAAATATATCCTTATTATTATTCATAAAAATAAAAGTATTATAATCCATAAGTCAGATAGTTAAATAAATCATGGCAATCACAATTTAACAAGCTCCACAACACATGAATAGCAAGTCTCAGGTCCAGGATTTGAACCCAGATAGAAGAAGGCAGATTCCCAAAGTGAGAAACCTGATTAGGAAGCTACTAATTAGTCCAAATGAAGGATGATAAGGGCATGAAATAGTATGGTTTTAATGCTAGTAGAATAGAAAGATATAAGACAAATTATAAAGGGAGAACTGATTCTCAACTGATGAAATGTGAGGAGGAAAAAAAAGCTAAAAGGACTCAGCATTTCAAGTCTTGGGCACTTAGAAGGAAGTGTAGGTTTCAGGGGCAATGAGGGATATAATGAGTTCAGCTTCAAATATGATGAGTTTAAGTTGCTTGTAGGAGATCTAGTAGTTGAAAATACAGGCTTGAAACTTGATGAAGAATTAGGAATTCGAGATATTTAGTTTACTAATCAGCTTTCTAGATATGATCAATGTAGGCACAAGAAAGGAAGAGAGTGTCGATGGTGATAATATACCCTGAAAAGAAAGGAGGACTTGAGGACAGAGCTTTTAGGAACAAAAAAAAAGAAAAATGTACTAATGAAGAGAGAATAAAAGGATGAAATAAGTAAGAGAAAGGCCAATAAAGAAATGTCAGAGAAGTTGAAAGAAAAAGGAGTGCCAAGGCTAATAAATCCTACAGGAAAGTTATAAAGAACAACACCATAAGGAGAATAACTTCAATTTAGCTAATTGAGAAATTACTGGTGATTTTGGAGAGATCAGTTTTAGTAATAGGGTGGAAATCTAAGCCAGACAGTAAGTAAAGAGCTAGAAGATTGCAAAGAAAGAGACATGTAAAGAGGAGACTACTCTTTCTATAAACTTAGTAATGAGAGGGGAGAGATAAGGCATTAGGCTGAAAGAAATGTCCCACAAGGAAGCTTAAGGGAGGCCTGAGCATGTTATTAGGCAGGAAGAAAAGTCCCAATAGAGTGGAAAAGATTAAAATTGAAAAAGAATAAGTGGCTATGGAGCAAGATTCCAAGGAAAATGGAAGGCTCAAGGACACAGGGGAACAGTTTGTTTTGGCAAGGAAGGGGATACTTTATCCTCTGAGATTTAAGGGAATGAGGGGGAAATGTGCAAAAATATAGAAAGACTTTGAAGTAAGGAGAACGGAGACAAAAAAGCTGTCATTCATTTTAGCAAAATAATAGAAAGAAAAAGTACTCTGCTGAGAGGGAAGAGATTGGGGCTTGAAAAGGTTTGAAATAGCCACTGTCAGGAATGTACTAGGGAATCAATTAGAGATTTTTAAAAATAAGACTGAAAAACAGTGGAATGAAGAGTACCCAAGTGAAGTTAGATAGGATAAATTTGTGATGAACCCAGTCAAGGGGATTTATCTTTGAACCATGATATATTCTATATTAAGATGAATTCTAAGTTAATGTTGAAACTGGAAGATTTTCTGACTTCATGAATAACTCATAATTTCTCTAGGTAACTCTGAATGGCATATGAGGTTGGTGAGTTTGTCAGTGGATAGGGAGAAAGGGTAAAAGGGAGAATAAAGAAGATAGTTTGATTATGCATTGTGAAAATAAAAGATGTCACACCCATTAGATTGACTAACATGGCAGAAAAGGAAAATGACAAGTGCCGGAAAAAAATAGAAAAAAAAAAAAAAGATATATTAAATGAAAAAAAAAATAGATACACTAAAATGCTATTGGTGGAGTTGTTAACTGGTCCAACCATCCTAGAGACCAATTTGAGACTATGTCTAAAAGGTTATAAAATTATGCACACCTTTTGACCCAAAAATCTAAAGAGAACAAATAAAAAAGAAAAGAACTCATAAATACAAAAATATTTATTAAAAAATTTTTGTGGTGACAAAGAATTGGAAACTGAGAAGATGTTCAACATTTGGGGAATAGCTGAACAAGTTATGGTATATAATAGTTATGGAATACTATTGTGTTTTTATGAGGGGAAGTGTTTCAGAAAAAAAAATCCAGGAAGATTATATGAACTGATTTAAAGTAAAGTAAGCAAAATCAGGAGGACATTGTAGACAAAAACAGCAATATTGTAAAATAGTCAACTGAAAGACTTAACAACTCTGATCAATACAATGATCTATAAAAGTTCCAAAAAAAAACTCATGATGAAAAATGCTATTAATTCTCAGAGAACTGATAGACTCTGAATGTAGATTGAACCATATATTTCCCTTTATTTTTCTTGGCTTTTTTTCTCCTACAACATAACTAATACAAAAATACATTTGACATGATTTCATATGTAAAAATGAATGTCATAGTTCTTGCCTTCTCTATGGCTGTTGAAAGGATGGAGGGAAGAAGAGAATTTTGGAACTGAAAATAAAAATGTTTAAAATGATATTGTATTTTTTATTCATATCTCAAAAACAATGTAAAAGGAAAGAAAATTAAAGTTCTTATGACATTACAAGGAAAAAACCACTTAAGAAAGAAGTCATCATTTCAGCACATGGGGATAGCAAAACATGGCTTTTCATCAATCAAGAAGCCCTTATTAAACACTTACTGAATACCAAGCACTGTACTAAGAGCTGAAATATAAAGAAATTCAAAAACATAGTTCCTGTCCTCAAGGAGCTTACATTCTAATGAGAGTGACAACATAAAAACACTATGTATCTATAAGATATAGGCAGAATAAATGCAAGATAATCTTAGAGGAGAGGCACTAGCAGTAGGCAGAAAAGAATAGGCTTATTCTTGAGTGTCAAAAGGTCAGACTGCTCTGGCCTCATCTCAACCCATATATACACATCTTTCTAGTAGAAATTAACCTAACATATACAGTGTAGAACACAAATATGCATATAATGGTACTCTCTTAAGGTGTCAATTTGTAAAACCTAAAAATTGGATTTTCAAAAAAAATGCATTAATTTACATTAAATTCAAAAAGTTTTTTTAACAAATAAATGTAACAAAGATCAGAATGAAAAACTGAGAAAATATCAGACAAAGGGTTCATATCTGAAATATATAAAGAACTTTGTTTTCTAAAATAATTCAAATCATGTCATACTTTTTTCATTATTTATTTATAATTTATGGAATAAAACAACCTTTTCCATAACATAATACAATAAAAAGATGTCATATGAAATCACAAATCTATCATGTACAACTTGTTATTCTTTTCAAATATGCAATGAACTTATCTTGTAAATTTCTTTTTTTTTCTCCCTCCCCAAAGAGGCATATATATATACATACATATACATGCACATGTATTTACACATATATGTATATATGTAAAATTCTTCTTTATCAGTTCTTCTTTTGAATGCAGATACCATCTTTCTTCATGTGTCCTTTATAATTAATTTGGATATTTATAATAGTCAAATAACTTATTTGTTCAAAGTCATTCTTAAAACAATATTGCTGTTACCATACACAATGTTCTCTTGGTTCTGCTCATTTCTGTCTTCATCATTTCATGCAAATCTTTCCATGCTTTTCTAAAATCATTTAGGTCATCATTTCTTGTAGCACAGTTGTATTCTATCACAATCCAATACCACAACTTATTTAGCCATTCCGCAACTGATGGGCATCCTTGCAGTTTTCTGATTCTTTGCCACCACAAAAAGAGCTGCTATAAACATTTTAAATTATTTTCCCCTAATTATCTTCAGAAATAAACTAAGTGGTAGTCAAAGGGTATGGATAGTTTAATAACTTTGGGGACATAATTCCATATTGTTTTCCAGAATAATTGGATCAGTTCGCAATACTATCAATAATGAATTAGTGTCCCAATTTTTCCAAATCCTCTCCAAAATTTGTCACTTTCATCTTCTGTCTTTTTTAGCCAATCTGTTAGGTATAAAATGAAACCTCAAGGTTGTTTTAATTTGCATTTCTCTAATCAATAATGATTTAGAGCATGTGACTACAAATTGTTTTGATTTCTTCATCAGAAAATTGCTTTTTCAGATCCTTTAACCATTTATCAATCGGGAAATGACCCATATTCTTAGAGATTTAAGAAAGTTCTTTATTTTAGATATGAAACCTTTATCTGATAAACTGTCTCTAAAATTTTTTTCAATATTTTGCTTTCCTTCTGATCTTTCTTATATTTGTTTTATTTGTACAAAACCTGTTTAATTTAATGTAATTGAAATTATCCTCATACTTATGAAGAAATCCAACATGATGCAATGGCTTTGCAAGTCAGAGAACTTGTACCCAATTTGGACTATATAAGATTCTCATCTCTAAAGATATGGTTCAGCTCTTTGTGAGTATAATCTAGGTTCTATCATTTATTATGTGATAGTTTGGACCAAGTAATTTCACCTCCCTGGAACTCATTTCCATCATAGTTCTAAGTCTATGAACCTATGATTCTACTCTATCCTCATAGAGAGCTGCCTATTATTTGCTTTCATTTCCCAAATGGTAAAACTATATCAATAAGTGGCTTTCCCAAGAAGTTATATCAATAATGGCTAAGGATGCAGTTACCTTTTTTTGTAGCTGAGTCAGTGATCTATGACCCAGTTTGATGTCAAAGAAAACTATTATATCTAGAAGACTAGAAATCTATTTGTTAAGTCTTTCTTCCCCAAAACAAAGTAGGGAAGGCCAGTAACACAATGGGCAGAGTGCCAGGCCTGGAGTCAGGAAGACCAAAGTTCAAATCCAGTCTCAGATTCTTACTAGCTGTAGGAACCTGGCCAAGTCATTTATTCTTTCTGTGACCCAGTTTCCTCAGCCATAAAATGAGAGTATAAATAGCAACTACATCTCAGAATTGTTAGTGAAGCTCAAATAAGATGATAATTGCAAGGTATTTAGCAAGCTACCTGGCACACAGTTGGCACTATATAAATATTAACTGTTATTGTTGTTATTATTAAGAACTGAATAAGCACACTTGAATTTCAGTCAAAAAATCTCACCAGTTTTCCGGCCAATAATGTCCCTGACCCCAAATGATTTGGTACACATTGTAAAGAAGTAAAGATAGCAGTTCTATGGTGGATGCAAAAGTAAACTTCATCTCCATTTACATACTATAGCCTACATTCAAAAAACATCCTCATTTCAGAGCTAGAAAGCTCATAGAGTCCAGCCCTGTTGTTTTTAAGTTAACAAAACCTGGGCTCATAAATGAAATGACTTTCTTAAGCTCATGTAGGTTATAAGTGACAGGTAAGATTCTAGCCAAGACTTCAAACCCTGCATCCAACATTATTTCCACTGTATCCCACCAAAACTACATGCAACATGTAGGATGAATGCAGTAACTACTAAGGAACAAGCAATAGTGAAGGAGAAAATGACAGCTGTTTAACTAAAATAAGTTTGATGCTGCCACAACTTCAGGAAAAACACTAAAAAGTTCCAACTTAAAGTCTGATAAGAAAACACCACAGAATCAAAGACAGGGAACTATTTCACCAACTGCCTCTATAAACATAAGAAAATACTGCTGTGAAAATTAAGCTGACTACAGTATTTTTTTCAGCCCACAAACACATTAGAGAATTTTTTAAGTGAATTATCATTCAGCCCACATAAAAAAACAAATAAGCAGGTGTTATTGGTTCCTAGAAAGTACAATTTTAACTGTAAGCCTGCAAAGGAAAATATTACTTTCAGTACCATATGTGGGGATATTTTCACCTTAACCCTTCATTTAAAATATCTATTTTAATAAATATGTTAACATTTAATATTATAATATTATAAATAACTAATAAAGTGTCCTAATTTCACAACATATGTAGGAGAGATAATATGGTATAATGGATAATGTGCCAGTTTTGGAGTCAGAAAAACCTGGATTCAAGTTCTGCTTTCTACATATTGCTAACTTCATAATCTCAGGCAAAACTCTGCTTATGTAGGACATGACTATAAATTGCTATATTGTTAAATTATCAACTTGGATTGGTAAAGGAAAATTAAACATTTTTATGCTGAATACATAGACCCTGTCTCCCAAAATAGATTGTAAGATTCCCCAGGGCAGGAATCAGGGCTATGCCCTTCTGTATCCTCACAGGACTTTGTATGTGGAAGGTACTACATATATTTGATTGACTGATTGAATCAATCGATTAAAAATATTATTAAGTATCCACTATGTGCCAGACACTGTGCAAATGACAGAAGAATGCAAATACAAAGAATGAAACCCTATTCAACAATGACCCTACATTCATGGGAAATGAATGGTTGTATAATTCCATATACAGAAAATTATTCTGAGGACCTAAGGACAGGTAAGATAGTTTTGTCCTACCTTTCCATCCATTATCATAGCATGCAATAGAATAGGTTTTTATCAGGACTCTAGGCAACTGCAAACATACCAATTTCACAAAGTCACCAAAAACTGTATTTAAGGAAAAGCACCCTAGAGCACAGAGGTAGTACCAATAAGTATTTATTAAGTACCCAAGATGCACCTCTGTTAGACTGGCTAATGGTTGTTAGTCACAAAGGGAGAGGAAAAAGATAGGAATAAAAATACAGGTAAACTTTTTAAAATAGTATTTTATTTTTCCAAAGATATTTTTCAACATTCACTTTTGCAATATCTTATGTTCTAAATTTTTCTCCCTTTCTTCCTCTCCTCCCTCCCCAAAATAGCAAATAATCCAAATAGGTTAAACATATGAAATTTCTAAACACTTCCATATCTGCCATGCTATGCAAATAAAATCAGATCAAAGAGGGAAAAAAACACAAGAAAGAAAAAAGCTACCAAAATAACAAACAACAAAAAGGTGAAAATACTGTGCTTTGATCAACATTTAATCTCCATGGTTCTCTATGAATGAGGATGGCATTTTCTATCATAATTCTATTAGAATTGCCTTGAATCAACAAGTAAACTTTGAGAAAAGATAAAGGTAAACCATTACCAAACATTCAAAATGCATCTAGTAAGTTCTTACTCAGAGAATCTGGGAATCACAGTGGATAAAGTGCCAGACTTAGAGTCAGGAAGGCTCATATTCTTGAGTTCAAATGTGGCCTCAGATATTTACTAGCTCTGTGACCCTGGGAAAATCATATAACATTGTTTGCCTCAGTTCCTTTATCTGAAAAATGAGCTGGAGAAGTGAATAGCAAACCGCTACAGTCATTATTGCAGTAGTAGTCCTAGTCCTAGTCCTAATAGTAGTAATTGTTGCTATTATTAATGTTATTCATCCTTTGTCCTTAAAGAAACATCATGAGAATAATGTCTTAACTTGTTCATGGATTGGATTTAAATGAGGCAAAGCTTCAGAAGTTATCAGCCTCTCTCTCTCTTCCAGTCATTGAAGTCAGGTGGCCAAAGTCAGGACAACTGGTGATGGTCCCAGATGTAGTATCTCTGCCAAGAAAACCCCAAATGGAATCACAAAGATTTGGACACAACTGAAAAAAATGATTGAACAACAAAGTTCTTACTCTTAATAAGGAACTATATAGGACACATCCTTTTTTATCCCTTCTCTACCCAGACTTTCATGAAAGAAAGAATTCCAGAAAAAGGGTAGAAAAACTAGATTTGACCAAAAGGCCAAAGTGAGACAAAATAAGAAAAGAATAGCACTCATCATAATTTTGATCCATAAATCTAAAATCTCACCACCTAATAAGGAATGAAAATAACTGAACAACATAGAATGAAAATAATTTACATTGATATACACTTGATAATTTAACAGATGGTTTCTTCAAAATAATCCTTGTAGGGGGCGGAGCCAAGATGGCGGAGAGGAAACACACGACTCAGTGAACGTCCTCACTCCCTCACAACCAATTAGATAAATTAAGTCTCAAAATTAGCTCAGGACTGATAGATACCACAAGGACTGGAAGCACGACTTACCAGCTGAAGAGAATCTGGAGTTTCAACAGGAAAGGTCAGTTCTCAGGGGAGGAATAAGAAAGACCAGCACAGACGGTGGGGTAGGGGCACACTGCGCCCATTGCGCTGGGAGGGGCTCTGGGATCAGAGAAGCCACTGAGGTAAAGGAATCTGGCACAGGCTGTTAGCTCTTCTCTGCTAATTATTTAGCAGTTCAGAAGAGAAAGCCAAAATATTTTAAAACTCAGATTAGATTTTCCCCGGACCCTGGGGGTGACTCAGGCACCAGGGGGTGTGGCCTCAGCTACCTCCTGAGAATAGTTAAGAGACTGACAAGTGGGTGGATACGGCCCAAGGCAACACACACTGCCTAGCTTAGCTGGAGGGAGTGGAACTCAGCTCCAGGAAGTCCCAGAGAAGCGGAACCTTTGAACTAGGGACCGCGGTTTCTGGAAGACACTTCCAGTTTGAGCGCAGGGGCTTCTCACGTCACCTGCTGCAGACGTCCACTCCCCACCCGGACACATAGGCTGAGCTTCTTGCTGTCTTCACTATTCTACGCCCTCGAAGCACAGCAGTGCTAATCACCTCTGAGGCACTTCCAGGGAGGGGGTGGGGAACTCTCTCCCAGAGCTCTCTCTTAGCTCAGGCGCAGGAGCCTCTGCATCCATCCGGTCTGGGAGGAAGCTGGTAAAGAAGTAAATAATTTCCTACCCCAGGGACAGACCCCAAAACATTTTTTAAGTATGAGCAAAAAAGCTAGAAAAACTATAGATTCCTTCTATACAGAGAAAGAGCGGGTATCCAACCCCGAGGAAGTTAACAGCAAAGATTCAGAAGATAACAACCTAAAGGGGAACGATTCCTGCCCCCCATCACATAACTCTCTCCTAGAAGAAGCTCTTAAGAAATTGAGGGAGATCGAAGAAAAATGGGGCAAGGAAAGGGAAGTTATGATAGAGAATAACAACGTCCTGAAATTGGAGTTGGAAAAAATAAAGAATTCACAGGAGATGCAGGGAAACAAAATTAGTGAATTAGAAAAGGTTAAAAAAACACAGGAAAGTAGGATTTCTGAATTGGAAAAGATAAAAAAGTCTCAAGAAAATAGAATTTCTGAATTGGAAAAAGAAAATAATTCTCAAAAAAAAAAATTAGGGAAATGGAAAAAAATTCAATAGAGCAAAATAATTCATTTAAAAATGAAATTGGGCATTTACAAAAAAAACTAAAAACTGTGAAAGAAGAAAATAACTCCTTAAAAGTCAGGATGGAACAAATAGAAATGAATGATTCACAGAGAACCCAAGAATCAGTCAAACAAAACAAAAAAAATGAGAAGCTGGAGAACAACGTCAAATACTTACTGGGAAAATCTATAGACCTGGAAAATAGATCTAGGAGAGATAATCTGCGGATTATTGGACTTCCAGAAAACTATGACCAAAAAAAGAGCCTAGATTCTATTTTACAGGAAATTATCAAAGAGAATTGTCCAGAGATAATAGAAACAGAAGGGAAAGTAGATGTGGAAAGAATTCATCGAACTCCTTCTGAAATAGACCCTAAAAAAAGAACACCACGGAATATTGTGGCTAAGCTGCAGAATTACCACACAAAGGAGAAAATCCTGCAAGCAGCTAGAAAAAAACAATTTAAATACCAAGGTGCCACAATAAGGGTCACCCAAGATCTGGCTGCCTCCACATTAAAAGATAGAAGGGCCTGGAACCTGATATTCCGAAAGGCAAAAGATCAAGGACTGCAACCAAGAATGAACTACCCAGCTAAGTTTAGCATCTTTTTCCATGGAAGAAGATGGTCATTCAATGAAACAGAGGAATTCTATATGTTTCTAAGAAAAAAACCAGACTTAAACAAAAAATTTGATCTACATCCACAAGACTGAAGAGAAACAGAAAAAGGTACACAGAACCCTTGAGAACTGTAACTTTGTTGTGGGTATATAAAAAATACTCAAGGATAATTTGATTTTACTGATATAAAAGAAAAAAAGGGGGGTGTGGTAAAGGGAAGGAGGTCGGTTCAGAAAAAGGGGAAGGAGTGATAAAAAGAGGGAAACTACATCCCAGGAAGAGACATAGAAAATACACCATATCTGAGGGAACTTAGTGAGGGGGAGAATCATTGTGTGAATCTTACTCTCATCAGAAGAGGCTCAAAGAGTAAATAATTAACATATTTGTTTTTCAGAGAATTTTCTCTCACCTCATTAAAAGGGGGGAGAGGAAAAGGGGAAAGGAAAAGGAGAATAAGTGAAGGGACTTGGAGGGAGGGGGGAGGGATCCTAAAAAAAAAAAAAAAAAAAAAAAGAGGGAGGGTTGCGCGTCACAAGGGGGGTTTGTAAATTAAATATCGGGGAGGGGGATCAGGGGGGTCAAGGGAAAAAAGTATAATCTGGGGATAATACGATGGCAGGAAATACAGAATTAGTAATTTTAACTGTAAATGTAAATGGGATGAACGATCCCATCAAACGGAGACGGATAGCAGATTGGATCAAAAAGCAGAACCCTACAATATGTTGTCTACAGGAAACACACTTAAAGCAGGGAGATACATACAGAGTAAAGGTAAAAGGTTGGAACAGAGCTTATTATGCTTCAGGTAAAGCCAAAAAAGCAGGGGTAGCTATCCTTATCTCAGATCAAGCAAAAGCAGAAGTAGATCTCGTTAAAAAAGATAAGGAAGGAAACTATATCCTGCTGAAAGGTAGCATAAATAATGAAGCCATATCAATACTAAACATATATGCACCAAGTGGTATAGCATCTAACTTTCTAAAGGAAAAGTTAAGAGAACTGCAAGAAGAAATAGACAGTAAAACTATAATAGTGGGAGATCTCAACCTAGCACTCTCAGATTTAGACAAATCAAACCACAAAACAAACAAGAAAGAAATTAAAAAAGTAAATAGAACATTAGAAAAACTAGGTATGATAGACCTTTGGAGAAAACTGAATGGCAATAGGAAGGAATATACTTTGTTCTCAGCAGTTCATGGATCCTATACAAAAATTGACCATATATTAGGACATAAAGATCTCAAAATTAAATGTAGGAAGGCAGAAATAATAAATGCCTTCTTCTCAGATCACAATGCAATAAAAGCTACATTCAGTAAAAAGTTAGGGGTAAATAGACCAAAAAGTAATTGGAAACTGAATAATCTCATCTTAAAGAATGACTGGGTGAAAGAGCAAATTATAGAAACAATTAACAATTTCACCCAAGATAATGATAATGATGAGACATCATATCAAAATCTTTGGGATGCAGCTAAAGCAGTAATAAGGGGAAATTTTATATCTTTAGAGGCTTATTTGAAGAAAATTGAGAAAGAGAAGATTAACGAATTGGGCTTACAACTTAAAAGGCTAGAAAAAGACCAAATTATAAACCCCCAACCAAAAATTAAACTCGAAATACAAAAATTAAAAGGAGAAATCAATAAAATTGAAAGTAAAAAAACTATTGAATTAATAAATAAAACCAAGAGTTGGTTTTATGAAAAAGCCAATAAAATAGATAAACCTTTGGTAAATTTGATCAAAAAAAAGAAAGAGGAAAATCAAATTGATAGTCTTACAAATGAAAAGGGGGATCTTTCCACCAATGAAGAGGAAATTAGAGAAATAATAAGGAGTTACTTTGCCCAACTTTATGCCAATAAATTTGATAACTTAAGTGAAATGGATGACTTTCTCCAAAAATATAGGCTCCCTAGATTAACAGAGGAGGAGATAAATTGCTTAAATAGTCCCATTTCAGAAAAAGA
Source organism: Sminthopsis crassicaudata (assembly GCF_048593235.1). NCBI lineage: Eukaryota > Metazoa > Chordata > Mammalia > Dasyuromorphia > Dasyuridae > Sminthopsis > Sminthopsis crassicaudata. The sequence goes on along the minus strand of NC_133619.1, from coordinate 75,876,737 downwards.
AATAGAACAAGCTATTAATCAACTCCCCAGGAAAAAATCCCCAGGGCCAGATGGATTCACATGTGAATTCTACCAAACATTTAAAGAACAATTAGCCCCAATGTTATATAAATTATTTGAAAAAATAGGGGATGAAGGAGTCCTACCAAACTCCTTTTATGACACAGACATGGTACTGATACCTAAACCTGGTAGATCGAAAACTGAGAAAGAAAATTATAGACCAATCTCCTTAATGAATATTGATGCTAAAATCTTAAATAAGATATTAGCAAAAAGACTTCAGAAAATCATCTCCAAGATAATACACTATGATCAAGTAGGATTTATTCCAGGAATGCAGGGCTGGTTTAATATTAGGAAAACTATTAATATAATTGACCATATTAATAATCAAATTAATAAGAACCATATGATCATCTCAATAGATGCAGAAAAAGCATTTGACAAAATCCAACATCCATTCCTACTAAAAACTCTTGAGAGTATAGGAATAAATGGATTATTCCTTAGAATAATCAGGAGTATATATTTAAGACCGTCAGTAAGCATAATATGCAATAGAAATAAACTGCAACCTTTCCCAGTAAGATCAGGAGTGAAACAAGGTTGCCCACTATCACCATTACTATTCAATATAGTACTAGAAACGCTAGCCTCGGCAATAAGAGCCGAGAAAGAGATTCAAGGAATTAGAGTAGGAAATGAGGAAATCAAACTATCACTTTTTGCAGATGACATGATGGTATACTTAGAGAACCCCAAAGACTCTGCTAAAAAACTACTAGAAATAATTCAAAATTTCAGCAAAGTGGCAGGATACAAAATAAATCCACATAAATCCTCGGCATTTTTATATATCACTAACAAAATGCAACAGCAAGAGATACAAAGAGAAATTCCATTCCAAACAAATGTTGAGAGTATAAAATATTTGGGAATCCATCTACCAAAGAAAAGTCAGGAATTATATGAGAAAAATTACAAAACACTTGCCACAAAAATAAAATCAGATTTAAATAATTGGAAAGACATTCAGTGCTCTTGGATAGGCCGAGCGAATATAATAAAGATGACAATACTCCCCAAACTAATCTATTTATTTAGTGCTATACCAATCAGACTCCCAAGAAACTATTTTAATGACCTAGAAAAAATAACAACAAAATTCATATGGAAGAATAAAAGGTCAAGAATTGCAAGGGAACTAATGAAAAAAAACTCAGAGGAAGGTGGTCTAAGTGTACCTGATCTAAAGCTATATTATATAGCAGCAGTCACCAAAACCATTTGGTATTGGCTACGAAATAGACCGGTAGATCAGTGGAACAGATTAGATACAAAGGACAAAAAAGGGTACATCTATAGCAATCTAATCTTTGACAAACCCAAAGATTCCAACATTAGGGATAAAAATTCATTATTCGGAAAAAACTGTTGGGAAAACTGGAAATTAGTATGGCAGAAATTAGATATGGATCCACACTTAACACCATATACCAAGATAAGATCAAAATGGGTCCATGATTTAGGCATAAAGAGGGAGATAATAAATAGATTAGAGGAACAGAGGATAATCTACCTCTCAGACTTGTGGAGGAGGAAGGAATTTATGACCAGAGGAGAACTAGAGATCATTATTGATCACAAAATAGAAGATTTTGATTACATCAAACTAAAAAGTTTCTGTACAAATAATACTAATGCAAACAAGATTAGAAGGGAAGTAACAAATTGGGAAAATATTTTTAAAAACAAAGGTTCTGACAAAGGTCTCATTTCCAAAATATATAGAGAACTGACCCAAATTTATAAGAAACCGAACCATTCTCCAATTGATAAATGGTCAAAGGATATGAACAGACAATTCTCAGAGGAAGAAATTGAAACTATATCCACTCACATGAAAGAGTGTTCCAAATCACTACTGATCAGAGAAATGCAAATTAAGACCACTCTGAGATACCACTACACACCTGTCAGATTGGCTAAGATGACAGGAACAAATAATGACAAATGTTGGAGGGGATGTGGGGAAACTGGGACACTAATACATTGCTGGTGGAGTTGTGAAAGAATCCAGCCATTCTGGAGAGCAATCTGGAATTATGCCCAAAAAGTTATCAAACTGTGCATACCCTTTGACCCAGCAGCGCTACTACTGGGATTATATCCCAAAGAAATACTAAAGAGCGGAAAGAGACATATATGTGCCAAAATGTTTGTGGCAGCTCTTTTTGTTGTAGCTAGAAACTGGAGGATGAATGGATGTCCATCAGTTGGAGAATGGTTGGGTAAATTGTGGTATATGAAGGTTATGGAATATTATTGCTCGGTAAGAAATGACCAGCAGGAGGAATATAGAGAGGCCTGGAGAGACTTAAATCAACTGATGCTGAGTGAAATGAGCAGAACCAGAAGATCACTGTACACTTCAACAACAATGCTGTATGAGGATGTATTCTGATGGAAGTGGAAATCTTCAACATAAAGAAGATCCAACTCACTTCCAGTTGATCAATGATGGACAGAGGTAGCTGCACCCAGAGAAGAAACACTGGGAGGGGAATGAAAATTGTTAGCACTAATATCTGTCTGCCCAGGTTGCATGTACCTTCGGATTCTAATGTTTATTGTGCAACAAGAAAGTGATATTCGCACACATGTATTGTACCTAGACTATATTGTAACACATGTAAAATGTATGGTATTGCCTGTCGTCGGGGGGAGGGAATAGAGGGAGGGGGGGTAAATTGGAAAAATGAATACAAGGGATAATATTATAAAATATATATATATATATATAATAAAAAAAAAAATAATCCTTGTAAGTCATGTGTTTTAATTCTTATCTCCTTTTCATAGTTAAAGAAATGCAGGTACAGAGATGTTAGTGTCTTGAATTCAGATCTTTTAATTGCCAATTTGGTATGTCTTGTATTTTGGGGCAGGTTAATGAATGAAAACCTAGAACCTGGAGCATACTTGGATTTACTCTTTTTTGTGAATTATACAATTTCAATCCATCACATGAACTTTTGTAAGGACTCCATAAAGAGAAAAAAGGACTAGGAGTTTTGAGGTATTCCCATTCTACCTTAAATTTGAGCTCACTTGTCTCAGGGATTTTGTGTGTGCAAGGGAAGAATAAAGTAATTTACTAATCCTCTCCCATTTTGAGAAAAACTTTTATAATTATTCTTCTTAACAGTAATCTCAAAAAAATATTATTTTCTAAAAACAGAGTTCTACCAGTTGATTAATAGTGGGGAATACACCCCACTTAGGTTCTATAGTGTTAGAAACCCCAGCTCCTGCAGGCTATCCCCATACTCTGAGGAGAGGAGGAGTGTTCATCCACCCTCAGAGCATCCAGCCTTTGGGTATGATCACCAGTTGGGAGAAGACGCCAGAGGGGATGCTGCCTTTTCATGGTGTTTCTCAAACCTCTCAGAATACAACAATGACAACTTAGACATCAGGTTGAAGATACTTGTGTCTTTTAAGAACGGTGTTTTTATTTGCTGCTTTACAGTACTGGTACCAAAGGAATCAAATTGTTCCCAGAAGTCCATTTCAGACAAGTCATGTAAGCTTTTTCCCTTAAAGGGACAAGAAGCAACATTAACCATCAAAACCGAATTGAAAAGGAATGATCAGCTTGAGTAGTTTAAGCCAAACAACTACTGACAAAATTGCTGGCATCTACATTTTTGTAGCCAAATCTGACTCCTTTGGCAGATACTCACTTACTCTCGGCTTATTTTCCTTAAGAGGAAATGCAAGAGACATATTTCTTTGTATTATGATTTATCTGACTGCAAACCTTCTTTGTGTTCCGTGAGTGTCTCAACTTGGCATTATGGTTCTAGCTTTTGAAAAGGACAGAAGGAAAGCCAAAGAACTATTTCTTTTGGACTTCCTTTGCTTCTCAGTCTGTCTGCATTTTGGCAGGAACCTGCCAGGTTTGTTCAAACATATTACCCAATTTGTAAAGTTGGCGAGACAAAGGAAGTTATGGAGGTGCACTGAGATGCCTGCAGTATTAGCAGAACTGGGCAGTCAAAGGAAACTATTTTAACAATTATGTGATCAGATGTGATGGGAGAGGAGCAGCCAGGACTAAAGGTTGGATACCTTGCCCATAAAGTAGGCCTAAATTATAGTGTAGGGAAGACTTTAAAGCATAAACGCAAAGTAATCAGAGGCTGAAACAGAATTTCATATCCAATGCAAATGAGTTCTGAGTGTCCCCTTTGTCCTCATAAAACTGTCTACATTTCCCCTTATTTAGCTATTCTACTTTTCTTGGCATAAAGTTATTTCTTTTATAAGTTATCTATTGGGGAGCTACTTTCCAAGCCTGTTCAGTATACCAGGTTCTGTAAAGCACCTACCTAAATAATGGTAAGGATGGGGATGGGGTCGAGAAAAGAGGAAATCAAGTCAAGTGATTAAATGTAGAATCAGACATGATTACATATTTCAGAATAACTTTCAAAATGTCACTATTTCACACAAACATAAACACTCATTCTTGTGGGTGTAATTTTCTGATAGGGAAAATACCACTTCATGACTGTTTCATATGAAAACTGAGGCTGCAATTTCAGGAAGAACAAAGTTAATCTTTATTATATTCTCTCTCTCTCTCTCTCTCTCTCTCTCTCTCTCTCTCTCTCTCTCTCTCTCTCTCTCTCTGTCTCTCTCTCTGTGTCTGTCTGTCTCTCTCTCTCTCTGTCTCTCTCTCTCTCTCTCTGTCTCTCTCTCTCTCTCTCTCTCTCTCTTTCTCTGTGTGTGTGTCTGTGTGTCTCTGTCTCTGTCTCTGTCTCTCTCTTCTCTCTCTCTGTCTCTGTCTCTCTCTGTCTCTGTCTCTCTCTCTCTCTCTGTCTCTCTCTCTCTCTCTCTGTCTCTCTCTCTCTGTCTCTCTCTCTCTCTCTCTCTCTCTGTCTCTCTCTCTGTCTCTCTCTCTCTCTCTCTCTCTCTCTCTCTCTCTCTCTCTCTCTCTTTCTCTGTGTGTGTGTCTGTGTGTCTCTGTCTCTGTCTCTGTCTCTCTCTTCTCTCTCTCTGTCTCTGTCTCTCTCTGTCTCTGTCTCTCTCTGTCTCTCTCTCTCTCTCTCTCTCTCTGTCTCTCTCTCTCTCTCTCTCTGTCTCTCTCTCTCTCTTTCTCTCTGTATCTCTGCATCTCTCCCTCTCTGTCTCTACCTTTCTCATTGTCCATCTATTTCTCTGCCCTTTCCTCCCACACATGTGTATATGCATATGTATGCACACACACACACACACACACACACACAAACACACACACGCACACGCACACACACACACACACATATATATACACCCACAGACTACAGCAGACTAAGCTCTCGCTGGCTCAAAAAGAAATAGACTAAACATTTTAACCCACATTTACATCATGGAATTTCAAGATATTCTCTGTACTTGATATTAGCTTAAACTAGAATCACAGTTTTATTTTCATTTGTACATACCTTCCATTCCTTGAGTGATCTTTCAGGAAGTTTAAGTCTAATAGAAATGGAAGTCTATAAGCAAAGTAAAAAAGGTATCCAGTAGTTAGGGCTCCATAATTCACTAACTCAACAAGTGGTTATTAAGCATCTATAATAAACCAGGAATTGTACTTAGTGATGGACATTTAAAAATAAAATCCAAATAGCTCTTGACCCTAAGGAGTTTAAATGTTACTAGGGAAAGACAATAATCCTGTAATCTTATGTACACAAATAAGTGAATACAAATTATTATTCAGATCTTTCTGACATTAAATCCCATACTCCACTTACTGAACCATATAGTTGCCTCCAGTAGGTATGTGCAAACTAGCCAGTGGGTCCATTGTATTTACTAACTGACTTTCGATACCAGACTATGTTTCAGCTTTACATTTCATCCTCTCAGGTCATCCATGCATTCAGGTCATTTTTCTATCTGACCAGATAGCCCTCTCCTCCCTGCCCTCATTGCTCTCTCCCTCTCCTATACAATTTATCATTCCCTGACCACCATTTCCATATATATTTTTTTCAATAGCTCTATTCCCAGCAGTTAGCACAGTGCCTGGAATATGGTAAGTGCTTATTAATTTCTTTCTCAATGATTCATTCATCCATTCACATTTTAGGATGAGTGTTTATAAACTGGAGAACTGCAAAGAAGGACAAGTATAATATTGAAAGACCTTGACTTCATGCTATCTGAGAATAAATTGAAAGAATTGAGGGTGCTTAACCAGTAATAAGTTCATAGATTTAGAAATGTAAGGGACCATTAAGATCATCAAATGCAACACCTTCATTTTATACCTTAATGACTTGTCCAAGGTCTCATATGTAGACAGTGGCCAAACCGAGATTAAGCTCAGAATCTCTTATTTCAAATTCAATAATCTATTTGCTGCTTCATGTTTTCTTAGGAGGCTACCATAGCAGCCTTCAAGTATTTAAAAGTCTATCATATGAAAGAAGAAATATGCTCTTTAGTCCAAAACATGGAATCAGAACTAAATTCCCTAATGGAATTACTGAATTGAAAGAATGGGTTATCACTAGAGGTAGTGGGATGCCCCTCACTAGATGTCTTCAGGCAAAGGATGAGTGACCACTCATCAGGCATGTCTCAAAGAGAATTTTTTGAAGTTATAGATTGAACTAGATGGCCAATGGGAAACCTTCCAATTCTGAAATTCTATGATTATATCATTTCTGCATTTTCATTTCTATAATTAATTTGAGTTCCTTAACTCAAAGAGTGTTGTACCTAAGATTTCCGGGGCTAAAGGAGAGCAAATAGGAGAATTTTGAGAGGGCAGAGAGACTTTTCAAGGTCCTTCCACAAATCATACCACTTGGGTGACCTTTTCTCCCTAAATACCATCAGTCTGTCTTACACAAATCACTTTCTCTGGAGAAGAACAGTCCAGAGAAGAGAAAAGAATCTGATTGTAATTTCCCCTAAAAGTTGGAAACACTAATAAGATTTTTTTTTTTTGCAAACTACCTTGAGCCATCTAGAAAATGGCTATTCAAATGCAAGTTACTCTACTGCCTTTTCATTTAGAAAATTACAGTCTCTAACTCTTCTGTTCCATTTTTGCCATTTAGGGTTGAAAGAAATATAGAAAATTGGAATAAATGTATAGTCCAATTCTGCTGTCTAATACAGAAGTCGACTTTGCAGTCATCCAATGTATATTTTCCTCCGGTCCTGCCTACACAGCCTGGATTGACTGGCATTTGCTGGCATTTGTTCATCATTCCATTTTCTCAAAGTGAATGAGTGAACAAATGGTAATCAATGTTCCCGTTAAAAGTTTTAAGAGATAATTACGATAACGGGAAGTGGAATCATTACAACAGGCAGACTGTGTTTGTTGGGATGCAGCTAATCACATGGAGTTTCCTAGTGTTTACATAAACTGCAGGGAGTATATAGCCATAGGAATCTATATTAATTGTGGTATACCATTATGGTAATAGGCACTTAAAGTATTCAAAGATTTAAAGAATTACAAGTGAGATATTGAAAAATATAAAAATAATCAAATAGACCAGGACAAAAAAGAAAAAATATTTTATATTTAAGGGAAAAAGAAGAGGACAGTATGTAGAAATAGCAAAAGATGAAAAAGACCTACTTTTTAACTACTCTTCCTAAGACATTGACCTACTGAACTGGAAATGCCAGGAGGGAAAGGATCATGTCATATTCATATTTGTATTCAGTCTATGTCCTGGAATACTTCCTTTTACATTTACATTTTTAAATATATTGCCTGACAGCAGCACTGAGGTCAGAAAGACCTGAGTTCAAATCTGGTCTCAGACACTTAACACTTCCTAGCTGTGTGATTCTGAGCAAGTCACTTAATCCCAATTGCCTGGGGGGGAGGGAAATATATATATATATATATTATACATATTATATATATATATATATATATATATATATATATTGCCTGAGTAATTGGGGGAAACAGCATGTATTTTTAAATATTTTATTTTTCCTCTAATTATGTGTACAATGTTTAATATTCTTTTTTTTTAAGTTTTCAGTTCCATTGTACATAGTAATAGCAAGATTGTGTGATGATCAACTATGTTAGACTTAACTCTTCTCAGCCATACAATGATCCAAAATAATTCCAACAGACCTGGGATGAAAAATACCATCTGCATCTAGAGAAAGAACTATGTAGACTAAGTGTGGATCAAAGCCTACTATGTTCTTCTTTTTCTTTTGTTTGTTTGTTTTTTTTTCTTTATCATGTTTTTTCCTTTTTATTTTTATTTTTCTTTCCCAACCTGACTAATATGGAAATGTGTTTAAAATGATTGTGTATTATATATACATACATACACACATATCTATATATATATATATATATATATTATAAATATGTATATACATATCTATATAGATACATATATATATAGATATATCCCAGATCAGAATGCTTGCTTTCATGGGGAGGAGGAGAGATAAGGAAGACAAGGAAAAAAATTTGGAATTCAAAATATTACAAAAATAAATATTGGAAAGACGTAATTGGAAAAATAAAACATTATTAAGTGAAAAAAAAGTTTTTAGTTCCAAATTCTATTTCCCCTTCTCTTCTCTCTCTCCTCCCTAAGATGGTAAGCTACCTTATAATAAGTTATACATGTGCAATCATGTAAAACATTTCTATTTAGTCATTTTGTGCAAGAATGAAATGAAAAAAAAGAAATAAATGAAAAATAATATGCTTCAGTCTGTATTCAGACAACATCAGTTCTTTCTCTGGAGGTGGATAACATTTTTCACCATGAGTTCTTTGAATTGTCTTGGATCATTGTATTGCTAAGAATAGCCAAGTCATTCACAGTTCTTCATTATACACTGTTGCTGTTACAGAATACAATATTCTTCTGGTTCTGCTCATTTCACTTTGCATCAGTTCATGTATGTCTTTCCATCTTGCTTGTCATTTCTTATAGCACAATAAAATTCCACTACCATAATATACTACAAGTTGTTCAACCAATACTCCAATTGATGGGCATCCCCTCAATTTCCAATTCTCAGCTACCACAAAAAGAGCTACTATAACGGTTTGTAGATCCTTTCCCCCCTTTTTCACTCTCTTTAGAATACAGACCTAGCAGTGGAATTGTTGGATCAAAGGGTCTGCAGTTTTAGAACTCTTTGGGCATAAGAAAACAACATATCTAAAAGTTTCTGATAATCAAATTTTGTCTTATAGTCAGAACACCAAATGTAGCCCAGAACTCCTTCTTCAGCCATATCTAGATTCATGATATTTTTGAGGATCTATTCAGATTCACAGTTTTAAGTCTTCATACCATATAATACCTTTATATCAGACCAATTCAGATGGCAATTCAAAGGGAGAAAAATCCCATAAAAAATCAGGAATTATCTCCTGGAGAAAATAAAAGGGTCATAATTTCTTGTCAATTCCCATGTCATCTATGTGGAAGGGCACTCCTACCCAAATCAATCATTTTCCCAAAGTATTGTTTCTCACATCTCTAGCTCCAAGCCAGAGATGAGTTTCTCTGTTGCCAATTGTATCTTCCTGCTTCTCTATTATTCCTTCCAACTGCTGTTACTCTCATGAAGTTGACGTGTTCCTAATTAGCTATTAGCTGTTTCCCCTCTGCTGTATCTCTACTGAGTTATTACCATTTGCTTTTATTTTTTTCTTCATTGAAGGAAAAGTTTATCACTCTTTTATGAAAGAGTCACCTTCTTGAGCTATTTCAGCTCTTCTATAAACTAGACCCACAGCTTAACCAGCCAGCATAGAAGAGAATCCCACAGGTCAAAATTTTTTTCTGCCAACCTCACTCCCTTTCAATGGGAACTCTTTCATGCTTTCTTGATGTTTACATTGGGATAAGTAATTTTTTTCATCTCCCATTATACTTCTGGCAGCTAACACCAGAACCACAAAAATTACCTGGAATTTCATTTAGCAACAATGAAAGATACAAGAGGGAACGGGCAACCTTTTTCCTACAGTACAATGAGCTTGCTCTCCACCTTCCACAAATAAAACAAGACTATGAATACTGTGTCATCTAGCATTATTGATCAAATTAAGAAGGATAATATTAAAGATTATGCAAATCATGGATATTCCCCCACATAAAATTACCCTGATCAACATCATTTCATAATGACTTCAATGGCATAGTCTAACCAAATTATGCCATGTCATAAATCCCTGCTGGGATGTTACTGATTGGCCAATTTATAACTGATGGAGCTAATCACCTATTTATTACATTATTTTTATGGAACTAATTGATTTCTGTAATGATGCTTTTCCTGACATTGTATTTTTGTGAATTCAACTAACTACTTAAATAGTGATTGTGTCCAAGACACATGTAAATCATAAAAGATTAACTTCTGACAAACCACATAAAACAGCAGAACATACCACCACAAAGTCAGACTAGCTAGCTCAATTTGTTCATTCACCAATTCCTTATGAAGCTACTAATGTTCTCACTTCACTGTACCAGTAGCATATACAATGAACACAGAAATCACATCCTCAAGGAGATAACAATCCATTAAGCAAGTTACGAAGTATATACAAATAGCTATAACATAAAATATAATATAATGAGTAGATTCCCAGAAATTGTTTAGGATCATCATTAACACACACTATTACAGCTAGGTGCGCAGTGGATAGAGCATCAGATCTATAGTCAGGAAGTTAAGTTGTTAAGTCATTTTTCAGTCATGTCCAACTCTCTCTCCATGAACCAGATGCTGAAGTGGTTTGCTATTTCCTTCTCTTGTTCATTTTATAGATGAGGAAATTGAAGTAAAAAGAATCAAGTGACTTGGCCAAGGTCACACAACTTTTTAGTATCTGAGGTAGGAAGTCAGGAACGCCCAAGTTCAAATTCAGACTCAGACATTTACTAGCTATAGAACCCTGAGCCATTCACCACATCTCTTTGCCTCAATTTTCTTAATTATAAAGTGGGAATAACAATAGCACCTATCTTTCATAATTGTTGTAATATTTGTAAAGTCCTTAGTACAGTGTCTGGCACATAGTAAGCACCATACAAATTTTAGTTTTATTGCTGTCATAAGAGACATTGACCTAAATGATGTCTTCTTATACTCAAATGCAACTTTAATCTTATTGATTTGCATCTTTTCTCCAATACTCCTGATCACAATTCACCATGCTTGCCCATCATGTAACTTTTTTCCCATATTCTTTCAAAAGTTCGTCATGGATTGACCTGACATGTTGGAGACCTTCTTCACTTTCACAGGTGAAGCAGTAAAGAAATGGGATGTTAATTTATCACCCTTTGTCCTAGACACATGGTCAATCCCTCTTTCTTTTTTTATTACCTGATTTACCTGATTATATTTTTTATTCCCATTGTTCTTTCACCTAACTGATCCTAAGGTAAGCAGATGGAATGCTGAATTGGCAATCAGGAAGACCTGAATTCAAATCTCATCTCATACCTTTACTAGCTTTATAATACTTTCAGAATTGAAATAGGTCAGAAGAAAAGTGAGATGCACAAAGTTAGAGAATCCGCTCTATAGCATTGTATAGCAGAGCATTCTAAGATTATATTGGTCTGATCAGCTATAGCTATAGTTAGACACACTGTAACTCAACTCTAATGTAGTGATATCATTTTGGTCCTCTTTGACAATGAAGGACAACAACTGATTAATCCTGAGAAAGTCACTTAATATTTATCAGGGTCAGTTTCCATATCTGTAAAATGTCTTACATTTACTGTGACAACTAAATCAAATAAAACAATATATGTAAAGCTTTTTGCCAGTCATAAAGCACTATGAAAACACTAGGTATTAATTTTCCAATAGTCCTTAGTGGCCATATGAATAGAGTGTGTTCTAAGTGTTGTGATTTGAAGGAGGATCAAAAAATCCTTTTGACTAAAAATAACTCTCTCAATTCTTAAAATTCTAGAATCAGTTAAAGGTGAAGTATTATGATTGGAGACTGGCAATATTTTAAGTAGCCAACACATAACCAAAGAATTGTTTTTTCTGATTAACTTCTTATGCCCATTTAGAAGTAAAAACAGTAGTTTGGATGTCTGGATCAAGCCACAAGAAAGATCCCTCACCTCAATATTTTAAGATAAATTCAGCAGAAAGACTCCAGAAAGCAGTGTTAGGCCATAAAACACCTTGGGGAAAAAAAGATACTCCATGGGAGCCCTACTGAAAGGATATGTCTGGGGACAGGAGAAGGGGGAAAGCAGGACTGGGTTGAAAAGGAGGGAAGAGTTTAGTCAATGTAGGAACAGGAAATATAATTTAATAGCTTCCTAATGGAACCAATTGTTCTGGCTAACTAGTTGTTCAACTTGGTGACTTTCAGCTCTTCAAGTACTGTCATCAATCTCTTAAGTTTCAGTGCCTTGGGACCAAGTTCCAGTCCCTTTCCTCTAGTCCTATAACCCTTATCCAAAATAGAAATGGAATATTATTTTATAAAGAACAGAGAGAAAAAGAGGGCATAAGGATGAAGTCTGTTTAGGACTCTAAGGCAGCCAGGAGGCAACATAAAGAATGGGGAATACTGACAGAGAAAAGTAAAGAGCAATAAAAAGGTGGATAAATGAGCAGTGTGGCGGTAACTTCATGGAACTAAAAATCAGAAACACAGTTCTAATCCTGTCTCTGCTACAATCTGTGTAAATTCTCCTTTTGGACAATTAGGGAATGGTACCAGATGCCCTCTACCATCCAATCCAGCACTCACCTCTACAAAAATAGACCTACAACTAGAGCTAGACTAGAACACCTAACACCAGGCCCTGTAAGTATTAGCAACAGATGCCAAAGATAACAAAAAAGCAGATGACATGAACGTTCTGAAATCATTATACCAAATCATCATACCAAAAGTAGTCTTTTTCTGCTACAACTCATAAATACCTCTCCTTTCATTAGTTTTCATGAGTTTCATCTCATCATCTTCCTTCTCACTACCTTATCTTTAAAAGTTAATCCTAAAGCCCTAAAACCAATCCTGTCCTTACTGTTTTCTGCAGTCTTCCCATGCGGGAGTAGCTAAATAATGGGGTGCCTTCACTTATTCAGTGCTGTACCTAGCTCTCCATATTTAGCTGGTTTAACCTTTCTGCATGAATCAGCCCCACCAGCTCCTTAATCACTTGTGACAGCCTGCAGGGACTGCATCTTGTGCTCTGATTTTCCTGAAAGGTCTTGCAAGCTAAGCAAGGTGAAGCTGAGTCAGTTCTTGGATGGAAAAACCTTCAAACCCCACAGGAAATGCCATAAGAAGATTCAAAAAACTAACTATGCCAATCCCAGTCCAGGATGGCATGTGGATATGATCATTGGAATCACTTGGAGTTAGTAGCCCTGGATGCAAGTCCTGACATTACATCCTAAGAACAGTGAGAAAGGGATCATGGGAAAAAATAATATTTAGGCCAGAGAGGTCCTCAACACTCCTAGATACAGCCCAAATCAAACTAAAATGTAATTGATAAATATTTAACAAAATATTAGAAATAAAATAAAACATAGATAACATTAATATGTAGTTTTCTAAGTCACCATATGACAATCTGTATTATGCTTTATCACCCTACCCTATTTCTATTTGAATTTGATACCACTAATTTAGTCTATAGCCACTCTCCTATTTTATGATAAGGAAATTAAAGGCAAGGGAAATTAAATAATTTGCCTAATGCCACATAGAATTTTTTTTATTATTTTATTATTTTTATTTATTTATTTTTTGCTGAGGCAATTGGAGTTAAGTGACTTGTCCAGGGTCACACAGCTAGGAAGTGTTTAATGTCTGAGGCCAGATTTGAACTCAGGTCCTCCTGACTTCAGGGCTAGTGCTCTATCCACTATACCACCTAGCTGTCCCTATCACATAGAAATATTGAAAAGCCCAAGCTTGTTCCACCAAGTCACACTCATTTATCATGAAGAGAGTATTGGATTTGATGTCAGGAAGATTTGGATTCAAGTCTTGTTTCTGATATTTATATAACAAAGTCTGACAGTGGGCAAGTCACTTTAATCTCTAAACATCTGTTTCCAAATATATAAAATAGGGATAAACCCTATATTATCTTTCGCAAAGAGTTTTGGTCACATTCAAATGACATGACACACATAAAGCATTTTGGAAACTAAAAAGCACTAGGAAATGTCAGCTAATATTATTGTTAACTTTCTGCACTTCCATTTTGCCCTTTAAAAAGGGTAAGAATACTTGCACCACTTACTTCATGGGCTTCTTAAAAGGAAATTGCTTTATATGTGGTAAGAAGCCCTCAAAATATGAATTGTTATTATCATAGTTGTTTGTAATCTGGATATTAGGAGACAAATGTAGAATCAAATCAATATTGCATGTCATGAGACACAGCAGAACATATTCATCTTTAAGAGAAAAGCTATTCTAATCAATCTTTTAAACCAGACTTAATCAAATTATTACTTTGGGGCTCCTAAAATGCCTTCATGATTTCCAAAATGTTATTCTATTCTTTTGTCCCAAACGTTCTCTTTCTACCATTTAAATTCATATGTCCCCTGGGCCAAAAACACTTGACATCAGGGAGAAATAGGGAAAGGTCCTCTTCAGCTACATGATGGAAAAATTTATTTTGGACAATATCAGAAGCTAAACCCTGGAGCTTCTATTCTGTCTTATGTCTCATTGTCTTGGGTTTTGTCTTTTGTCTTATTTGTTTATTCAAATGTTTTGTAATAATTCATATTACAGTCTCATCTAAACATTGATCCAGGACAAACACTGAACCACTGAGATTCATGAGTGTGGGATGCATAACTGAGTTTCTCTAGCATACTAATATACTGCCCCATCCCTCAAATGCCCTAGCATTATTGTCCTTCCCCACAATCCCTAATCATCAATCATCTACAAGATATATAGCATCTCATGCATATAAACATACACACAGAGACACATAAAGACAGGTTGAATCACATGAGAGACTAGACTATCAAAGTCAACACTTTTGCAGCCTCTCAATGGCTTTGAATGGTCAGCTCTGCTGACAAGTTCTTTTTTCCTGATACTTATAAAGCAGGGGCCTAATAGATAATGAAGAGCTCCCTCCACAGGAGAATAGTCAATCGCTCTGTCTATTTAAAGCTAGTAAGACCTTGACCTTTCATGCTCTCAATAGCACAATCTCCCCCTCCTAAAGAAAACCCAGACCCAGAGTCTAGCCAGAGAGTCAACACTAAATAAAACCTCAGGCTTAAAAACATTGCCCAGACCCTTATCAAAAATTATACTCTTTGTAAAAGCCACGAAATATTTTAAGGAAGAGATTGGAACTGAGGTTGTTAGTGGCTCCTCCGGGCCTCTCCCCATGTTATTGATTATTCCTCTTAGCATACTGCCAAGATTGACTAAGACTTGTTGAATTGGATTGCATCCTTGTTGCTGGGTAGCTAAAAGATTTTCTTGAAAATTTGATTTCAGTACAAATAGTCTTCTAACTTGAATGTGCTCACAGTCTTCCTAGAAAATAAAGAAGGCAAGTCTTGTTTTCAATCAAGGAATATATCATTTAACTTTTCTGAGAATTGGAAATAAAATAAAGAAGGAAAGATAGCACAAAGCAGAATAGCCAGACAAAGAATAGAATTCTGAATTCAGCACCAACACTGCTATTTCCCTTCTCTGGCAATGAAGCTTGGTATCCTGTGCCACTCAGTCAAATCTCTAAGCCTATGTATTCAGATATTGTTCTCAATAGTTTCATATGCAATGAAGTGAAGAGATTTAGAGAAAAAAGTGCTTTCACTTGGGTCAGAAAGACCTGTACTCAAATTCTATCTCTCATTTTTCTTAACCATGTTATCATAAATCAAATCATCCAACTTTGAGGTCATAAATTCCTCATCTATAAAATAGAGGAAATGCTGATATGGATGCTGCTATGATGATGATGATGATGATGATGACGATGACGACAATGATGATGATGAGATTTGTGAGTATGGTGAAGATCTAATAAGATAATATGGGCAAAATTTCTTATTAAACTTCATAGCTTACATAAATGTCAGCTATAATTATGTGCTAGATTTTTTAAGCTCCTTTCAGAAGGGAATTTTAAAATATTCCATTCTTCTCCCTACACTATCCCCCAAGCACCAAGTATTAGACCATAGCTATACTCCATAAATATTAGTTCTCTTTAAGAGTTCACAGATAAGAAACCATGGACAGTTCCCGGATCCCTTCATTGTTTATCTGCTATAAAGATCAAGCCCCTTCAGACAAGTTTATGACTAGTAGCTTCCAGAATCATCCTCTGTCTCCTCCCATTCCTTTTAACAGGCTCCCATTCCTAATGTGCAACTTCAGTTGGAATTGTTCCCACATCAAAACAGTCATTCCTGAGAGACTGAAGAATATGTGCTTCAATCCTCAGGTAGGCTCAGGACATAACTCCTCTATTAGTGGTCTCTAAATATAAAATGACTGTAATTGGCCAAACAGCTATCTAGATTACATGTTGTGACTGTCTTTTTAAAAGGGCAGGATAATTTCAGGACAATGATGCATCTGTAGCAGTGCAAGGTAAGGTAATGATATGGATAATCAAATATCATGCTTCAGATATAAGCTGATTGCCTGCAGTGGAAAAGGGCAAGAAGGGTCAGAAAAGATTATTTTTCTACCCTCCCCCACACCTTACTCCCTATCACAAAAGGCTAGAGAACATAGATCATGAAGATATTTTGCTTTTCCCTGAAGCAGCAAAAACTGTACTGTACTAGAAGAATAATACTTATACCCAAATAGGACAGTAGTCTGACCAGGGGAGGTAAATCTTTGCTTGGTTTCATTTCAGTCTTGGCTCACTCCCTGGAGACTTACTGGACTTTAGGTACGGTTCAGTATTTTGCAAGAAATTGAATGCTACATACAGGTTGAATTCAGATCGTATCTGTCTAATATGCACTTGTCATATCAATGTGGGGGGGGAAATCAAAACAGAAAAAATTAAGGGTCAACCTTCTTAACTGCTTCATATAGGCTTTTGCTTTCTTCTTTAAAGTACATTAGAGGATTGTTCTGTGATTTATCTAATCTTTCCTGTCAAGAAGAATTTAAAGACTTATGGTTTCTGCCTCAAGGCTAAGCCTTAATGTGTCTTTTCCCTCTGTTTTCCAGAACAGATCTATGAGATTCTTTGGAAATACAGTTTAAAAATTAATAAACACACAATTTATAACAATGATTTTTAAAAATCAAGACAGAATGGGGAGTAAAAAGAGTCTTCAGTTTAAAATAATAGGTTATTCTCACATAAAGATATAGTGATCTCATGCCTTGGATCTGTTGTAATAGCCTTTCCCCTATATTTAGAATTATTTCCCTCCTGACTATACATGTTAGAATCCTTATATTCCATTTATATATATATATATATATATATATATATATATATATTAATTTACTTCTATTTCAATAGAATGAAAGCTGTTAGAGGACAGGGACAATTTTGGTTTTATCTCTATATCCCCTGTGACTAGCATAGTGCCTGACATATTAGGCTTTTAATAAATGCTTGTTGAATTGAATTAAATAGATACATTTCATTTCCTAGAAAACCCTTAACTGGAGATACAGTCATAAGGGGAAAGGTGCCAGTGCATCAACACTATGAAAGAGACATTAAAAATGGTTCTGCCTGCAGTCCCCTGGATTTCAGATTAAGCTGGCTATCCCCACCAAGTTCCCAAGCTTTTAACATGACACCAAGCTTGACACAGAAATTGCGTTGTTGAGTGTGTATCTGCATTGGAACAGATGTCAGCAGCAAGTTTAGTAGGAAATTGAATTACAGATGGAAAGAGCTTGGGAGCTGAAAGCATCTGTTATAGGAACCTGGATGGGAGAGAATACATTTGAAAAATGATACATCCCAACTAACTGGTTCAAAGATTGCCCCCGCAAATGATTTTCATTTTTGGTCACAATTAGCCTGAGATTTTTTTTACATTGGCAATATAATATGCGTTATCCAAAAACAAACAAACAAAAAAAAATGCAGAATTTTGTCTGTATTGGCAGTAGATTATCAATTTAAAATACTAGATTATTCCTAGAAATTTTCTTGGTACAGGAATTTCCTCCATCACAGCAAATCATAATCTGCCTGTAATTTAGTAGATAAGTCTTAGGAAGCTTTCTGATGCTAAAAGAAGTCACGACCTCTCTAAAGTCAACTAACTACTAAGAGTGAGAATCAGCATTTGAACCCAGGCTTTCCTGATTCCATCTCCAGCATTCAGTCCATTGGAGCATACTGTCTTTTATCCCTAAGTAATCTACAAATATTCTACCATGCCAAGAGAAGAAAAAAAAAAAAAGCAACACATTCTCTGCAACATTTTGCATATTATCTGCTTTGCTTTGTTAACACAGAAGCCTTCTGAATTTGTCTGCAAGAGTCCTTGGGTCATAATTTTTTTTCAGTGAATGTTCAAGGGGATCAGCAGATTCTGACCCCATCATTTCAAAGGCTATGGTTTATCCTTTCATCCAACAGATAGATATATCATTAAATGATTCTCAGAGGATGCTTTATGGCACTAAATGAAATCATCCCTTGTGAATGGAACCTTTTAACGACAGAGGACACAGTTCACATCTTCCTTCTATACTAATGGTCAAGGCCAGACCTAAAGGAACCAGTGGTGCTTTGGGTTATATAGACACCTGTCTCCTAAAAAATTGACTTTAGACTTATTCTCATTTCACACAGGTCCAGACACAAGCTTTCAGACAGCCATAATTTTTAGTCATCAGAAGCCTCAGCTTGATTTGGGTCCACAATGATATGTTACCTTTTTAAGTAAAACTAAGAACTAACCAGTGAATATAAAAAGAAAGATGGGCTGAGACCAGATAGGTTCTAGTGCTAAGGCTCTGCCACTAACTCTGTGGCCACAGGATGATTTCCTGAGTTGTTAAAAAAGATTCAGTTCTGTTCACAAGGAATGATTTCATTTAGTATCATAAAACATCCTC
The DNA here is from genome assembly GCF_048593235.1 of Sminthopsis crassicaudata. NCBI lineage: Eukaryota > Metazoa > Chordata > Mammalia > Dasyuromorphia > Dasyuridae > Sminthopsis > Sminthopsis crassicaudata. The sequence continues at coordinate 75,857,605 of NC_133619.1, read as the reverse complement.
ATAATATGACTTCAGGCAATACTTTTATCTTCTCCTTCTACTTTTCTCAACTGAAAATGAATAAGATGGACTTGGTGATTCTTAAGGTTGCTTCTAACTCCAAATTTCTCAAATTCAAATCATCTTAAACATAATAGAACTGCATTCCTTCATTCTGGCAAAAGATGAGAGATGCAGTTGAAAGTATATGGGATTTGAAGTCAGAAAACTTGATTTCAGATGTTTGCTCTGAAATTTACACCTATCTAACCTTGGGTCACCTCATCTGTGTGTACCTCAGTTTCCTCCTCTGTAAAATGAGGAAGTTGGATTAGATCACGCCCCAGTTCTAATCCTGTTATCTATGACCTTTCCTTGTGACCAGTCAGATCAACCATGTAATACCATTTAAGTTCAGTATCAATATGTTCCCTAGAGACTTAACTAATGGCATAATCCATCCATCTTCTAGTCACATCTATAGAATGCTGCATCAAGGATGCCTTCTGACTTCCAAAGTGGGAGAGGGAACTGGAAGGATCATGCAGCAGAACAGAAAGGTAAACTACATTGAGAAAGGAGAGGGTAGTTGCATACTATGGGGGAGGGAAAGAAAAGGGAATAGCTAATTAAATGTGACTATGCAGATGGCTTTTTAAAACTCTTCCAAGGGAACAAACTGGAACCTGCAATGTGTAATGGAATCAATTGTCCGTGAAAAAGAAAAAAAAAAAAAGGTACTTCTTTTTATGAAGCTTTGGGTGAACCCTCACCGCTGCTCCTTTGTCTTTCTGTGGGGAATTATCACTCATAGCAGAGCTGAAGAGACAAACTCCTGAGGGCATGTTACATTTAGCTATCCATGCCTGGACTACTAGACCACTACCTTTTCTCTAATCATGATGAATGCTTGCATTCTCACACATCTGTCTAAAATCACGAGTGTGAGGCAATCACATCTGGAGTCTGGAGTAATTTTGTTCTCTAATTTAATTGCTGATTTCCCTGTTCTGAGGCTGACAAGAGAGTTGGGCTTTAGGAAATGAATGGATGGTCTGAATTTCATTCTATTCCTAAACATCCTCTCTTCACAGAATCACAAACTGTTAGAACTGGAAGGCCACTTATCTCCAATCAGATCCAACCTTCTCATTTGACAGACATGGAAACTAAGACATCAAAAAGTTATAAAATTTCTCTTGGCAGTTAGTAGTGGAGCTAAAATCCAAGAGATGTAATTTACATCCTGTAGAGAAAATGCAAAAGTGGTGTATGCTACTCAGCCATAGTCATTTTCTATCCTCAGGGAGAGAGAAGATGGGACAGAGAGCCAGCCTCGGAGCCTAGAATATCTGGGTTCAAGAAAAGTCCCTGACATGCATTGGCAGTGTGACCCTGGACAAATCAGTCAATGCCTTAGGCAACTCTTTAAAAATTTAACTTGCAGAGCAGGTGCAGGCGGATCTGTTTCCTCATTAAGAGCGCCTGGACCACTGAAATTTCCAAAGATTCAGTATTCTAATTCTTATTTCTTTATCTTCTGTAAAACCACTTACATGTCTGAACTAAATCTGTACTGCAGAAGTTTCCCCACATGCTGTTCAGCTTCCTTTTCTTTCAGTGTTAGGAAAATGCCTTGCACATGGCAAATAATAAATAAATAGTTGTTCAGTTGAATTGAATTCTGTTTGAGATCATAGATTCACCAGGAAAATGTATCCACTCCCAATATTGAATTGCTGACTCCCTTCTTATTTTCCTTACCTTCAAGCAACTTTAGTGATTCCCTCTCTTTCTTGGTATATTATTCTGTTTTTCTATCTTTCCTAAAGTCATTCACATTCAGTCTCTTTCCCAAGACTTTTCTCCTCCCCCTTATCTGCAGCTATTACCATCTGAAATTTTTTTCCTCTATTACATCCTTATTTTTTCTTCTGCATAATTCCCTCTCTGTCTTCACCTAAATCTCTTGTTCCCCCCTCCTCCATCTTAGTGATCGCTGTCCAATTTACTCTTCTTGACTTCAAAACCTTCCTGCCAACTTAACCATTCAAGGATTCTGAAGCCCAAGTCTAGTTTGTCCAGAGATTCAACATAAGACTAGAAGAGATCGGTTTATTCATCCGAAAAATGGAATCATTCATACTTGTGTTATGATAGTAAGAGGCAAACTTTGGCAAATATAATTTAAAGGTTTTTAAATACTTCTCAGACATGAATCTTCATGAAATGAAGGCTACCTTGATATATTTTTTCTTCCTGGCAAAATCTTTTTATTCCTCCATGAAGCTTTCTCTGATCTCACCAAGTAAAAGCATCTTCTCTCCCCTCCAATTTTTCTAGTGAACTCTCCTTTGCTAACTCTCTGTCTCTGTCTCTCTGCCTCTGTGTATATGTGTGTCTCTATTTTCCCTGCCCTGCCTTGCCCCCATCACATTCTTTGTGTTGTGTTTAAATGTACACATTTTGTATGTCTCCTGGTAGAAGGCTCCTTCAGGGCAGGCACTGTATTTTCACTTTTTCATTCCTAGCCCTTAGCACACATGCCCTGAAGCCTTTCACAAAGTAGATGTTTGTCAAATTGACTTTGTTACCCAACACCACAGAATTGCCTGGAAAATAAAATCAATGATTTGATATCTTCATCCTCTAGCAGGTTCACAAAGAACTTTGTGGTTTATCCCAGTGAAGCACAGAAGAGGCTGGTAGATGGGGATAGAATGATATTTATGACTACCCTTTTACATGTGGAAAAGTTAAAGGGACGGTAAGGTTGAGCAGCTCTCCTAAGATCTGTCACTCAGTGGCCAGCTGCAGTGCCTCCCACTTTCTTGTACCATCCAACTGGATGACAAGCTGGGGGTCATGGAGGTCTTGGATTTGAAACTCACATGCCTTCCTCATTTCCACATGAGCAAACTTATGGGATTTTGATCCCCTTCAGTCACACTTTAGGTGGAGCATCCCCTCCTCCGATGTTCAAACAATCCACTTCTGACTACGTTTTTATGGCTCTACAACACAGTTTTTCCTCAAGTTTTATAGCATTTCATTAAAGCCGCCAGAAGGTGATACTGCCCCTTTTCTAGAAGTGAAATAAATTCAAGTTTTATCGCTTCTGGAAATGCGGGAGCAGCTGTCAGGACATTTGATGGATTTTCTCAATTACAGGACTTGTGGAGCATTTCATACTTACATCTGCACCAGAGCCTAATATAGCAGACACTGGGCCTTCTTCCTTCCCCTCTCTCTCTCTCTCTCCTTTATCTCTTGCATCTTTTCCCCCCTAATGACCAATTTGTTGTTTTTCTTTTTATGTCTCCTTACTCCCCTTTTCAAACATGTGTTTTCTTTCTCTGATGATTGGTTTGTAGATGAGTTTTGTGAACTTTTAAAAAATATATTTTGGCATCTGTATTTCAAAATAATAGGTTTCCTTTGTAATCCTGTGCCTTTTATTGTGTACATTTTAAAACATTATTCTGAGAAGTCTACAGGCTTTACCAGATTGCCAAAGGGAGCCATGTTGAGGAGAAAAAAGTTAAGACACCCCCCCAGTTTAGGGAATAACTCCTTCCTTTATCCCTTTCCCTATCCCTACCCCAGGCATGCACAGAGAAAAAGAAGTAGATTAAAATTTTAAAGCAAATCCATTTTATCCATTTGGGATTTTCCATTAATTTAAGGTACATCTGGCACATGCAGTATTTATTAATGTAGAATGACATATGTTGAGCTGTTTCTTAATGGGATGGAGACTTCAGGTTGTGTTACTTTTTACACTAATAAGGCTATTTATAAATTTTTTTCTTCATTGTCAACATGGAGAATATTCGTTTACAGCGACAACTTCTTTAACAGTTTGGGATTATGAAACAATCCAGCCTGTAGATATTTAATAAATATTAGAGACTGAGGGAGAGAATGAACCTTGCCCAAAAAGAGAATGAACAGACCAAATATAATTGTTATACTGTTTGTTTATTTCATTGACTTCATTTTTTTTTGTTCAGCATTTTCATCATTCAAATCTTTGAAAGACAGTGTAGCTTAATGGATAAAGACCCTGCATTAGAATTTGAGTATAGCCTCTGTGTGACCATGAGCAAGTCACCTAATAATCTCATTGCCCCAAGGCAACAGTCCAAAACTATACAAGTTACAGATTGTAATTTAAAATAGAAAAAGAAATGAGATAAATTGGACTAAAACAAAATGAATTGTTATTAAATGACTATTATATGCAAGGCACTGGGGAAGATACAAAAATTAATGACATTATTCTTTGTTTCATTATGGTCAAATGTGCTGCAATCCATGATCTCATCAAAGTGGACATTCCCTCTAATAACATCAGTAATAATAGTTTACATTTTATACTGAACTTGGAGGTTACACAGTATTTCACATAAACTATCTCACTTAATTCTTCCAATTATCCTGTGGAAAAAAATATTCCTGTGGAAAAAGTAGTACAAGTGCTATTCTACCCATCATAGTAATAAGAAAATTAAGGCTCAAAGAGTACTATTATAATTACATCTAATAAGACTGTGTGACTCCAGTAATCCCAGTCTCCATTTCCATCAATGAGTAAAGAAAGTTAAATAATACTCTTTCAAAAAAGAAAAGCCTGATTCTTGGTTAAACCACTTGTTATTCCTAATGGGATACAGACTTTTTACAATAATGTTACTTTTTACACTAATAAAACTACTTATAAATTTCCTTCTTTATTATTAACATGGAGAATATTGGTTTACAGAGACTTCTTTGACTGTTTGAGATTATGAAGCCATCCTGTCTGTGGACATTTAATAAATATTAGATATAGAATGAACCATACTCCAAAAAAAAGAATAAATAGACCAAATGTAATTATTATCCTGTTTGTTTATTTCATTGACTTCAATTTTTTTGTGTGTGTCCAGCACTTCCATGGGAAAAAGAAGACAATTTTTAGCTTTCAAATGTGACTGAGAGAAAACTTATTTTATGATAATAAAACATTAACAAACCAGCAAAAATGTGTGACTTTTATTACTCTTGTTACTGTTGCTTGTTTTTTTTAAAGACCTCCAAAGCAAGATACAGCATAAAAGGTTCCTTTCCCAAGAGTTTGATTCAAAAAACAAAAAAGGATAAACATAACTGTTTCATCACTTTCTAAAAAAAATTGTCACTAATTCATGCTCTATTTACTTAGAATTTAAAATAATTCAAGCTGATTGAAGTTGATCTTTATTGTACTTAAGAGAAAGTTTTAAGTAATTGAAAATTCAACACATCAAAACAGCCACAATTTTACCAGGGTGGGCATTTCTTCTCCCCAGTGGAGAGCTTTGCAATATTACACCTTAGTAGATAGCTTCATGGCCAACATTTTAGTGATGAGCCTTTCAAAATCTACTGAATCTGATTTTTGGATAACAGACACTCAACTTATTCATGAACTTGGACTTGAAGCCTTCCCAGATTGGCAAGGCCTGACTGTGTAAAAGCTCTATTAGCATAGTTTTAGAAAACCTGGATTAATCATTATGCCACAATGAAACAACTCAGTGTAACTTCAGTGGATGAAGGAAAAAAGTGGAAGCAGACTTCAGAAAGGATAATTAAGATGACAAACAAATTTTGGTTTCATGGAATAGTTGGAAGAAAAGTACTTTGGAAACCTTCAAAAACAGGATAAATGTTTATTATTATTATTACTATATCATTATAACAATTTTCTAGTATTTTAGGATCACCATTTATACCGATTGATTCAAAAGTCTTGGTGCAGTTTTAAACTATTAAAGTTTAAAACTTAGCCAAAACTTTTAGGCTTAAAAAAAAAAAAAAAAAAAAAAAGCTTAAAAGTGCATCAAGACTTTGGAGTCAATCTGTACACACAATAAATATGCATATCACTCACAAACTTAAAACAAGTCTCCAAAGGACCTCTCCTAAGGAATTCTTTGTTGACTTTAGGTTGCATGCTGGAAAACAATTAAACTGTATTTTTAATAAGCTTATATTTTAAACTTTTACTGATTCAAGCTAGTTCTCAGATTCATGAAAATTCATAAAGTCTTTTTTTAAGTTTGACATGTTTCTTTGGTTCAAATAAGATGGGTTCTTAATTCTAGGTAACATTTATATAAAGCTTTATGGTTTGCAAAGCATTCTGACACTTACTATCTCATTCAATCTTCACAATAAGGTTATAAGGTAAGTGGATTCTTGTCTAGCAGAAGAGAAAACTGAGACTGAAAGAGTTTGAAGGACTTGACCAGGATCACATAGTATCTATAATAGGATTTGAATTCAGTTCAGTAACTGAGTAAACTTTGGTCTATCTACGTGGTTTATCCACACTCTATCTTTATGTCTCACCAGCCTGGTCAGGTAAATTCCAAGGAGAGGGTGAATATTTTTAGGTCAAGAAAAGGAGAGCAAAGATGCTAGCCTAACAAGTATATCATAGGTCATTTTGGCTTACCAAAAAAATCGGAAAAACATCAAGTCATAATGAAGAAGCAAAGAGATTTAGAAAGTAATCTTGGGTTGGCAAGTGTTAAGGGGACTGGCAATTGAGTTTTTTTTTTTTAATAAGGAAATTATATTAAATTATTTTGATGAGAGAAATAATCTGAATGGTCAGTCTTATTCTGTGAATTTATAAATATAGTGTTTTATATTAACCTTATTATATAAATTTTAAATAACTTGTTAATATAAATATAAATTAAAAATAAATTTTAAAAATTTAAATAAATAATTCCACTAATTTGGAATTTGGAATGATTTGAAAAGGAGCTAGATCAAAGTTTATTCTTTGCTACTGGAACTTCTTTGGTCAGGGATAAGGAACTAGGGATCAGAGATATTCAGCCTGGCTCTAGAAAAGCATGCATGAATATGTAGTGGAAGAAAGATGCCTCTAAAGTAGGAGCTTTTGAAAGGAATACTACATTTATTAGGAGAAGGAAGGTGGAAGTAAAGAGATAAAACAAGACATGATATATCATGACCCATAGAGAGTTTTGGAGACATTGAGATTTCCCCTTTCCTAACTGCTGAGGTAGACTCTGAATATTAATATAGTAGTCTTCATGTAGCTCCAATACATTTCAAGGTTTTTACTGATCACTTTGGGACTCAATATGCTCATTCTTTTCCAGTCCCTTGAAATAATTCCCAAATGCAACACCAAATGCAACAGGAAAAGTGGCACCAGATTCCCTATTTCTCAGAGTTCCTAGAGCAAGCAGCAATAATGATTCAGACAACAAGATCAGACATCTTTCAATGTCACCTAATTGGGAAATTATTCAGCAACCACATTAAGGACCAGGGCTAAGATAGATGTGCAATTTTCCATCCCCAAAAATTGAGAAATAGTTTAATTTTGACCATAAATCATAAGATCATAGATTTAGAGCTGGAACAGACCTTAGAGATTAAGCAGTCCAATCCTCTCATTTTATACATAAAGAAACTGAGATACAAAGTAGACTTTTGTATATTAAACAGAAGAGTTAGGATTCAAACCCAGGTTACCTTCCTATAAATCCAGTACTCTTTACCTTACACTGCATTGCCTCTACATTTGTGTATTTTTCTTATTTTATGTTTTTCATCTATTTTGGCAAACTATACTTTTGTCGTTATAATATAAAGCCATGTAATGTATATGAAAAGTTTTCATGGAGAACTCCAACTAAGAACAGGAGCTCATAGTATTAATTTGATCAAAAACAGAAACAGGTTTTAAGATGCTCTAAGTAATTGGGGTGCCACTTTACATACCTAAATGGCTATTAAGTAGATATTTAATTGGTATTGATTAATTAATTAGTATCTAGATATTTGCAATATCTACTTGCAAGAGATATACAAATATATACAATATATAATGTATAGATATACAATATAAATATCATATATGAAGTATGTATAGTATATACATATAGCATAATGCATAGTATATTAATATAATATATATAGTATGATATATATAAATATAGTATATAAATATAAATAATAAAAATACAAATAACCAAGAAATCATGTTGGCTACTTTATGAGTGCGTGTTTATAGAATCTATGTAGTATATATAATAGACATGTTTATCCATGTTCATTTGGACACGTAATGAATGAACATACATATTCATATGTACACACATAGTTATATGTACGCCTAAGATTTTTAGGCTTATATGGATAGTCAACTTACTGAAGGTTGATCCTCCTTGATTATTATAGTCCTATGTTAATAATACAACAAACTATCCACATGGGTTTATTTCTGTTATCTCAAACCTCTTTGACACATGAAAGTCACTGGAGAAACAAAAGGGAAAAAGAGAGAAAAGTATTTCCTGTCCTCAGGGAGCTTACATTCCACTGGGGGTGTGCAACACAATTAGTAAATTAGTAAATAAAAGATAATTTAAATGATTTCCCTAAAACCTAAGTCTGACCACATCATCTGTCACTCCATAAACTCCAATGCTTTCTGTTACCTGGAGGAGCTAATATAAAATGTTCCATTTAGCATTTTATGCCCTGCACACTCTGATCCCTTTTTACCTTTTCATTCTTTTAATACTTTAGTCCCTTTGGGGCATTCTAAAATCTAGTGACATTGTTCTTCCTCCCAAAGAACACACCAATCTATTAAGCCTTTTTTCTCTGCTTGTTCCCCTTGCTCTCCCATCTCATCTCTGTCTCCTAACTCTACTCTCTTCTTTCAATTCACTACTTAAATCCCACCTTCTACAGGAGAGTTTTGCTGATCCCTCCCGTCCTTCCAGTACTTTCTCTCTGAGATTATTCCCCATTCATACTATATACATGTTGTTTAAACAGTTGTTTTCTTCTTCATTAGACTTAAGTTAGTTGAAGGCAAAAACTATGTGGTTACCTTTCTTTGAATTCCTATAACTTAGTACAGAGCCTGGCACATAATAAGTGCATAATAAATGCTTGTTGACTTATAAAGGAAGCAAGCACTAAAAGACTGGGACAGCCTTCCAGTAAGATGTGGTCCCAGAGTTGAACTTCAAAAGAAGCTAAATGCTCTAAGAGGAAGAGATGAGAGATTGATCATTTAGGGAAAGACAAAAAGTACAATTCTCCATAAAGCTCCTTGAGCAATGCTATGTGTGCATGGAGAGAAAATTCCTTCCTGACCCCAATAATAAAAAGCTTGATCCTGAACGTGAGACTATATTACCCTTGCCTCAGCAGGCAGAGCTTACTGTTTCTCATAATATTTATCCAGCTTGAAGTATAATCTAACTATGATAAATAATCTTCTCAATTCATGAGATAATAATTTACCCAACATCTTATTTTCTGTATTTTTATGCTAAGATTTCTTACAAAATATCTCTCTTAAAATAGGTACTTCCACACATCAATTCCTTACCAAAAAAGGGAAAATTTGTTCTATAATTTCATTTTTTTCAAACTATAAAATCCCTATTCATTTTTAGACAATGTTTATCAGAAGAGGCTAATAATATTCTTATGGTATTGGAAATATTTTTTTCATATAGATGGTCCAAGAGATAGATTGCTGGACCTCCTGGAGTTAGAAAGACATGAATTCAAACCTAGCCTCCAATAATTACTAGCTATGTGAACCTGAGCAAGTCATTTAATCTCTGCCTGCCTCCATTTCCTCTTCTATTAAAAAATAAGGAAAATAATAAAACTATATCCCAAGATGATTGTGAGGATAAAATTAAATAAAATGTTAAAGCATATCATTATTATTACTATTATTATTTTAACAAAAATGAAGATTCAATGTTTCGATGTTTTTCAATTTTTCAACAATGAACCATTAAAATTCAACTAAAGTTTATAAACAAAAGACATTGTCTACTCTATCAAAATAGAGGATATTCCTCATATAGATCAAACTATACATAGTTACATCTGTGGTAGCAAAAAAAAAAAAAGCAAAATTTGTGCTTATTGATTAGAGAAAGACTGAACAAATTACAGTATCTGAATGTAATAGAATATATTTGCATAATAAGAAATTGTGAGCATGAAGAACTTACAGAAACATAAGATTTGTATGAACTGATCCAATATAAAGTATGCAGAATCTGAAAAATAATATACACAAAAACTATAATAATAAAAAAAGAAATTTAAGCCAGAATTTAAATGATGATAATTACTTTGCCTTACTTTTTAAAACTGCTCTTTCTATTTAATAGAAAGGAAGGGGGACAAGAGGTATAAAATGTTGTATACACTGGCATATGGCATCATTTTGATGATTTGTTTTATTTATTTTGGGGTCTATAGGGAAACAACTATGATATAAAAAATAAAAGACATAAATGAAACATTTATCAAAGGAGATCAGATTTCCTAATTCTGGAGAATGGACAGCTATTCTTGAGATATAATATTTAGTTTGAACACACAATATGTGCACATTAACACAGCAGGAACTTAATAAGTTTTTAGAATGAATAAAAAAATAAATTTTCAAATTTATTCTTCATTGCTAAGTAAACTTTCTGCTATCTCCTCTACTTTCTTGTTGTCCAAGTTTTATATGTTTCCTTAACAAGAGGACCTGGACATTTTCATAGAAAGAAATTCATCTCTATTCATGCTGTCATTCCATCATTTCCATGTAGTAAAGGAGACAGCCTGCAGAATTTTAAACCTTTTTTTAAACATCCCCATGATAGATGAACATTCATTTTCGAGCACTCCCAATGGAGTCATTCTAATCCAGGGAGCTCCAGGGACTATTTCAAAGTGGTCTATATGAAATCATTTCTCAGACACTTCTCACTGTCATGTAGTCAACAGGCTGTATCAACCCACATGCAGTAATGAAAATGTCCTGTATTTATAGAAGCACTTCTCTGAGGTACATCCTTCAGGAGGAATACCCCAAAGAGTTCTGAGAATTGAAGGACATATTTTAAACATGTCTAGCCTGTCTCCAAGTCCCTATAAAAATGGTTGAGATACCAAATTGTGCCTTTTCCCATTGCTTGGCTTTAAATTGAAATGGCAGAGCAGTTTGGTTTTACAGCTTTCTATGTCGTTCTGTCTTTTTGATATTACATGGGTGTAAAAAAAAAAAAAATAAGCCACATTAAACATTACACCACACTGCCACTGGGTCTCAACAACTCCTTGCCCTCAATCACAAATTCTAAGTTATCAAATCACAAAAGACACTAAACAATGATCACTCTATCTCCAGAGGGACTGCATTTCTTATATACTTTTTCCCCTAGAAAATCATTGAGTAATCAAGAGTTAGGAGGAAGCAGGATATCAAAAGGTTATAGAACAAAGTCTCAGTTTCTTCATCTGTAAAACAAAGAAATTAAATTGCAAAATTGCTCAGTCCGATGATTGATTTTGGTAATGGTTCATTATTCACACCAGCTGTGTCAATTGAAACATTTATAAGCATGTCACCTAAGTTTCTATCCCAGTCATTGATAATTTTTAAAAAATTAACTAATATAGGACAAAACACAAATCCATGGAGATTCCACTAGAAATCCACTTCCAGCTTCATATTGACCTTCATATCAAGCTCTTTGAGTTCAGACATTCAGTCTGTTCAAAATCTATCTAATTGTTAACCAACTAATCCAGTGATGTCAAATTCAAATAGAAACAGATCCCTTTGATCCCTATGTTGATTTAAAAACATTATCAGGGGCAGCTAAGTGGTGAAGTGAATAGAGCACAAGCCCTGAAGTCAGGAGGACCTGAGTTCAAATCTGGTCTCAGACATTTAACACTTCTTAGCTGTGTGACCCTGGGCAAGTCACTTAACCCCAACCTCGGCCAAAAGTATAGATATATGTCTAGATAGATAGATGAGAGATATTATCCAGGTTTCATTGTATTTTCCTTATTTTATTAAACATGTCCCAACTACATTTTAATCTGATTTTAAGAACATTGAGAGATTTGTTTTCAGGCAGCCCTAGATCACTAGTTTAACACCTTGTGATCCACACCCATCTATCTTTTCCCAAAGAATACCTTAACATACTTTAACAAAGGGGACAGTTATGTGGCACAGTGGATAGAGTACCATGCCTTGAGTCAGGAAAACTTGTCTTTCTGAATTCAAATGCAAGCTCAGACACTTACTAGTTATGTGATCCTATGTAACCATGTTTACTTCAGTTTTCTCATAATGTCCATGGGTCCTTCTGGCTAGGTCTAAGGATATGATGTAAATGAGCTGGAGAAGGAAAAAACAAACCACTCTGGGTATCTGCCAAGAAAATTCCAAATGCAATCAAGGAGAGCCAGACACAAATTCAACAACAAAAAATTTTATCATATGCTTTGCTAAATCTGCGTGAGCTGTACATATATCATTCTCCTGATCTAGTTAGTAATTCTGCCCAAAAAAAAAAAAAAAAAAAAAAAAAAGATAATACTTTTCTACATGAAGCTACATTGGGTCATGTGACCATTATTTCCTTTTCTAGATGTTCACTAACCACAGATTTAATAACCCAGTCTAAAAGTTCTCAGTCAAATTCATGGACATATAGTTTAAATATTGCATTATTATCTTCCCTTTTTTGAAAATTGGAATTATTGTTCCTCCCAGAGTTATTGTCAGGAAAATTTGATGGGCCAAGGTATCTATTTTCCAACTAATAGTTTTCACACTGAGTTCTCTCTGTTCCCACTGCAATTTTGTAGTGTTTTTTAGTTTTTTGGTGAGTTTAAAAGAAGCTGATATAACCAAGTGAAGGGCTAGACTCAATCTTCCTCAAAGGGAATAAGGAATGTTGACAAATTGGCAGTATTTATAGTGGCAGGACTCCACTCCAGGACTACTTATTGGTAATTCTAAACCAAAAAGGGGTAAATCAAAGGCGGATAGGAACTAAGAGAAGTCACTGACCAAAGACCAGTGAGAAATTGATTGGGCCAAGGCTACAGAAGGCGACTGGTAAGGAAACATGGATCCATCTTCATCCCCTACCCTACCTCCTCTGTCCTACAATAAAGGAATACTTTCATTACCTCTTCACCACTGATTTCCTGTTTTGTCCACCAGTTCAGGGGAAGAAGGGGAAAAGGAAAGAGAAAAATGCTTTTTATTATCTCCTTATGGCTGCCAGCCAAAAAAGCTGACATTTGGAAGCTCTTTTTCCCCAAATGCTTACTTTCATTTTTATTCTATGTAAACTATTTTTTAAAAAGTAGATGACCATATACCATGAGTCTGTTTATCTATGTGTAGAATGGGAATGAGGCCCAATGGGAAAGAAGATTTATTTATTTGTTGTATCTCAGCCAAAATGGCTGGGGGCCAGAGTCAATGAGAAAATGTATTTCTTTTTTTCATAATCTTCTAAGATGCATATGATTCTTCATCATATTCCTAGACCTAGTTAGAAGGACCCACGGATAGCAAATCTCAACAATGTGGAAAGCAACCATTTTTTTACCTGAGTGCATCTTGGGCTTTCTAGCTCTGTGGCTTGGCTGCCATCTTTGATAGCCTTACCTAGCATGGAACAATTTACCCATTCAAAGAGTTTTGGTGGGATCTATAGCTAGGCTATTTTTGTTTTGTTATTAGAGAATGCTTAGTCTTGCTCAAGCACTAATCTCCCTTGATCTCTATAAAGTGGCAAAAATCACTTTTACCCTTGTGCTGTCCACAATACTCTCCAGTCATCCATAATCTTTAGAAATGGCTGATAGTGAATCAGTAATCAAAACTATCAGTTTTCCAATACTAATGATATAGTTTATCTAGGCCAGGTGGCATAAATTAATGGAGGCCATATTCTCTGTCTTCTTAGTAATCTTAAATATCAATTCCCAAATTAGCCATTTTTTCCATTTTCAGTATATTGATTTGACAAAGAAATTAAAGTAAGAATTTAAAAATTAATTACAAATTGAGAATTACCCTGCATGTTCCTGACACTTTTTACTGAAGTGTGTTGCTTTCCTATGCTCAATCTGTTTCCTGCCCATGCTCCCATCTTCTATATAGACATTTTTTTCACTGAAATTGGTTGGTGAGTTTCCTGTGAATATATATCAATCTCTTCAGACAACTCTTGGTCTTCTTTGTAATTAGAACTGCTTCACTTTATGTCTTCTGAACTTCATTCTTAAGCATTTTCTCTCCCTCTTGGGATTACTTCTTTTGTAGAATTTTAGTGGCATTCTATCTATTCTTCCTCTGAACACTTTAAAATCTGTCTTCCCAACATCTAAGGTACATATGAGATTATATCCCAGCATTCTATTTATTCTTCCTCTAACCACTTTAAAAATCTGTCTTCCCCATATCTAAGGTGCATATGAGATTATACCCAGTTTTAATCTTCTTTCTTCTCTATCACAAACTCTAAAAGGGAGATTCAATAGCATATTGGAGAATTTAGAATAACCAAATACTTTCAAACTTGCTTGTTTCCCTGCATATCCTTATTCACATTATTGGATTGTTATTTTTCCTCTTTGATTGACACAAAAGGACTAAGCTTTTGGCCTAAGGTCAAATCACTAGTCAGTGACAGGTCATTTTTCTTACTTTATCATTTCTGACATATTGTTTTTTTCAAAATTTACTCCTCTGTTTTGCCTGATGCAGTGTTTAGAATATATTTCATGTTTTCCAGACATATTTCTTTAAGGCCAGATGAGCTGAAGCATGAAATGTTAAGGGTGGGGTGGATCACAGCTCTGCTGCCAGGCTCAAGGACCGGAGAGAACCTACAAGTTTTAGCTCTTCCCCAAACATTTTTCCAGGCTATGAGAGCAGTTAATTCTGCCCTAAGTATACAGTGTGTCCTCATATATTAGGTAGCCCTCTATCTAAGGCAAGATTTAATTGGTTTGGGATGGGTAATTCATAGTGCCTCATTAGGACATCAAAACACATACCAGACTTTCTAGTAATTTTCTCTCCTGAAAGTGCATTGATTGACTACCTCACAGGGAAAGGCATTATCTAAAGGACACTTGGGTTTGTGCAGAGATTAAGTCCACAAAGGATAATTTCAAAACATATTCAGCAATTAGATGACAGTTCAAAGAAATATATAAGCAGATCAAAATTTCCTGCTTCACACACACACACACACACACACACACACACACATGCCTAAGAGTTGACATTTTTATTTATTTTAAGGTTTGCATAGCACTTAACAAATGTTATCTCATTTTATACTCAAAGCAACCCTAGTAAATTCCATTATTATCTCCATTTTATTGATGAGTAAACTGAGGTAGGCAGAGGCTAAATGGCATGCCCAGGGTCATATGGCTAATAAGCATCTGAGGGTTTGTTTGTTTGTTTGTTTGTTTGTTTGTTTGTTTGTTTATTTGTTTTGATCTTATGACCTCAGGTCTACATCCAAATTAATGGTAAAAATGTAGAACAAAAGGGAGTCAGAAGAGAGCCCCAGGATTCTTTGCTATAGACCATAATCCGAGTTATCAATGATACATTAGCCAAGATACATTAGCCACTAACTACACTTTAGTTCTGAGCATTCAACCAATTCTGAATCCTGAATCTCCTGGTTGGGTTAATAAAGAGAATGCCAATCTTGAAATCAAGAAGACCTGATCCAGGACAAGGAGTTCATCTATTATCTCTTAGAAGCAATATGGAGCCGTTGAAATTGTTTAAGTAGGGCAATAAGGTAACTAAATCCATGCCTTACAAATTTTATTCTGTTCTGCACTTGGGAACAGATTGGAGACAACAGACAGGAAGCAAGCATTCCTTTTACAAAGCAAACATAAGAAAATAAGGATCTTGATGTGAGTAATTGTCATTATAGTGAAGATAGGGGTCACAGGCAAGAGAAATGCAGTTACAATCAATAAGACTTGGCAACTAATTGGATAGAGGGAAGGAATAAGAGGGAAAAGATGTAAAAGAAAGGAAAATGTCAGGAATGTCTATAAGGTCACAAACATGGATATCTGGGAAGGTAACAATAGGATATCCAAGTCCAAAAGCTAACAAGTAAATTGGGAGTAGAATTCAAGAGAAATATCTTAGTGGATATGAATATTTGGGGGTCACCATAAAATGACCTTTGAAACCATAGGAGCTAATGAAATCATTAGAAAAAAAAATGTTGAGAGGGAAAAGAATACCTAGTGGAAAGCCTTATGAAATATATACACTAAACAGGTCGGTCAATAAAACGAAGGGGAGGAAGAGAATAATCATTTATTAAGAACCTATTATGTACCACTATTTAGCACTATGCTAAATGCTTTACAAATACTTATCTCACTTGATCCTCAAAGCAATGTTCAGAATTGGCTGCTATTATTAGCCAATTTTACAGTTGAGGAAACTGGGGAAGATAGAGGTTAAATGACTTTCCCAGCATCACATAGCTAGGAAGTATCTAAGGTGCCTAAAGTGCACCAAGAACTGTGTTAAACACCCACTGGGAATATAAAGAAAGATTTTTTTAAAATCCCAACTCTTAAGGAATTCTCAGTTTAAATGCAAAAGAACATACAAACTGCTATTTACAAGCAACATAAATACAAGGGAAATTGGAATGGAACATGAATAATGATTCAGTAAAAGAGACTAAGAAGAACCGGTCAAATGGGTGAGAGGAGAATCAGGAGAAAAGTATATAGGATTAACTGATCAATAAAAATGTATTAAATACATACTATGTACCAGGCACTATTCTAAGTGCTGGGGATGCAAAAAGAGGCAAATGATGCAAAAGCCCTCAAGGAATTTACAATCTAAGGGGGGAGACAATGTGTAAACAAATAAGTACACATCAAGATATATAAATATATATGTGTGTTTATATGTGTATGTATGTATATATATTCATATATGTATGTGTACTTAGGATAAATGGGAAATATATAATTAGTGTAAATAGGAACTGTTTAACAAAAGAAAGTCATTGGAATTGAGGTGGGATGACTTCTTGTAGGAGGTGGAATTTCAGTTGGGACTTAAAAGAAGCTAGGGAAGTCAGTAGTCAGAGCATAGGAGGGAAACTATTCCAGACATAGGAGACAACCAGAAAAAAATGCTTGGACCCAAAAGATGTAGTATCATCAGCATAGTGACTAGTGCAGGGGAGATAACCTAAGACAGAATTGAGGAATCAAGGGCTTAGAGATCATGAAAGTGTAAAGAGTAGGGTTTTGTAAAGGAAGACAGAAAGGGGAGTGAAAAGTCAATAGATTATTATCACATAAGGGGATTTCAGAATTCTTGAAAATAGATTATACTATGGGGTGATGGCAAGATCAAGAGTATGATAATCTGTGTATGTGGCTGACATTGGGTGGAGAAGTAACTCATGCAAGGTGAGTAGGTTGAGGAACTAAATGGTTATGCTGTTTGCTTTGTCTGAAATCATGATTGCTACATCTGCTTTTTTTTTTTTTTTTTAAACTACAGCTGAAGCATAATAGATTCTATTCCAATCCCTTACTTTTACTCTCTGTGTCTGCTTCAATTGTTATTCTCATAAAAATATGTTATAGGATTTTGGTTTTTAATCCACTCTGCTATCCACTTCCATTTTATGAATGAGTTCATCCCTTTCATATTTACAATTATGATTAGTGTGTATTTGCTCCCATCTTGCTTTCCCCCAGTTTAACCCTCTCTTTCTCTCTCTCTGTCTCAGCTTTTGTCTTTCTATCTCTATCTCTGTCTCCCCTTTCATTCTATCCCTCCTTTTTGCTTCTGACCATTACCTCCTCTAATCTTCCCTCCCTTCTACCAACACCATTATTCCCCCCTCCTTATTTCCCTTTAGGTTAAGATATATTTCCATACCCAACTGAATGTGTATGTTATTCCCTCTTTGAACCAATTCTGATAAGAGCAAAGATCAAGTATTGCCCACCTCTACCACCCCATTTCTCACTCCACTGCCAAAGCTCTTTTATACCCCTTCCCCCAGAGCAACCCTCTTTCTCAATCCTTAATTTTATTTTTTTAATATCATCCCAACATAATCAACTCATGCTAATGTGCTCTGTCTGTGTATACTCTTTCTAACTGTCCTAATAATGAGAAAGTTCTTTTGGAGTTACAAGTATCATTTTCCCATGGAGGAATATAAACAGTTTAACCTTATTTGAATCCCTTAGGATTTCTCTGCCCTGTTTACCTTTTTATTCTCCTCTTGGGTCTTGAATTTGAAAGTCAAATTTTCTAGTCAGCTCTGATCTTTTTATCAGGAATGCTTGAAAGTCCTCTACTTCATTAATTTTTCCCCTGAAGGATTATACTCAGTTTCTCTGGGTAGATAATTCTTAATTATAATCCTAACTCCTTTGCCCTCCAGAATATAAAATTCCAAGCTTTCTGATCCTTTAATGTGGAAGCTGCTAAATCTTGGATTTTCTTGACTGTGGCTTTATGATATTGATGGATGAGACACCCTAATAGAGTTGGGGGGCAGGCTGGTGTCACAGATTTTGCAAGAGAATTCACAGTCCCAGTCTCCATGTTTAGATTGGCAACAAAAGAGTTTATTGTGACACTGGGGGTTCTCAGTGGGCTAAGATCCTGATTAGGAAAGTTGCAGAGCATTGAGAAATAAAGATCAATTTTACTTAGTAGCCCAGAGTTAGGAAGCAATCTCCAGATGACTTAAGGGTGGAGGGTGGTGGTCTAGAGAGTAATCTCCAGGTGAATTAAAGGTAGTTATTGATTTAGAAGTTTCCCGAAACACTGGGAATTGAATGTAAAATATTAGCACTACTGTCTATCTACCCAGGTTACTTATACCTTCGGAATCCAATACTTAACGTGCAACAAGAAAATGGGATTTACGCACATATATTGTATCAAGGTTATACTGTAACACATGTAAAATGTATGGGATTGCCTGTCATCTAGGGGAGGGAGTAGAAGGAGGGAGGGGAAAATTTGGAAAAATGAATACAAGGGATAATGTTATAAAAAATTACTCATGCATATATACTGTCAAAAAATTTATAATTATAAAATTAATAACAAAAAAAGAAGAAGTTTCCCGAGGCTAGAAGCTAAGGAGTGATCTCCAGATGAATTAAGGGTGGGAGGGTGGGGGAACCAGAGCCAGAACATTCAGAGTTTTCTGATCTGGGCTTCCCAAAAATGATCAGGGGACCAAAGACTCCTCCTATTACATCACTTCCACTTGCTCAATTCTAATTTTTAAGGAATTATTTTTTGATTGAGCTTTTCTACCTCTTTTTCCATTTAGTCAATTCTACTTTTTAAGGAGTTCTTTTCTTCAGTGAATTTTCATATGTCTTTTTTTTTCTCTTTGGCCTAATGTTTTTTAGGATATTATTTTCATCAGAATTATTTTTGTTCCTCCTCTATCTTGTTATTGATTCTTTTTTCAATATTTTCTTGCATTACTGTCTTCTTCTGAGTTTGTGTTTTGATATGCCCTGTCACCATTGTAACTTTCTATCATCAGTTCTTTTTTGTTGCTGTTTGCTCGTTTTCCAATCTAATTCTTGAAATTTAACTTTATGTTACAGTTAGATGCTGCTCCTGAGAGGGAGAGAGCACTTTCCCAAACTTTAGAACTTTCTTGCTGCTGCTCTTGGAGTTATTTCTGAGGGTCTGTAACTTTTTAGTTTTTCCAAGATAGTGTGATCAAAGGAGACATGTGATCATTGCTCTGTGAGCAATCACAAGCATTCTTTTCCACTGGGTAACTGTGACCAAGATCCTTATTTTTTTCTAGTGTTCTCAGACTATGACCTGGAACCACATATGGCAATGCAACAGAGTTCTGATCCTTCTGTTAGAAAAGTCCTCTTTAATCTCCTCCTGACCAGTTATCTGACCCCTCTCCTTACCATCTGTGGGCTGAGAACTCTGGGAGCCACATTTAGTTAGTGCCAATTCAGTCACTCCCCCCTGCTGGCTTTCCAGGAGGAGGCCTGCACTGCCAGTGCAGTGAGTGCAGTGCAGGCCAGTGAGATAGAGATTTCCTATTGTAATGCCGGAGAAACTGAGGCAAGATAGAGATTTTTTAATAATTTATTTAAAAGGGAGAGATTTACTGGGACCAAATGAATCCATGGTTTGGTCCCAGAGCTGAATGAGACTAGAGTAAAAAAGAATCCAGCATCCAGCAGCCAATTCAAGTTCTCAATGACATATTTATACACAGTAGCTAAACTAAGGCTGGGGGGGGGGAGGGAGTCCAAACTCTGGTGAGTGGGAATCTCCAGGCAGGAACCATCAATCTGGTTCTGATAGGTTGGAAGGTAGGACCATAAATTCTAACAAACTGGGAGTTAAGAAAGTGTTTGGCAAGAGATAGAATGCCTGGATTCCCCCTTTTTGAGTTTACACATTGACAATTTATAACCTCATAGCAAATAGCCCTGAATTATATCAGTCTTCATGAACCAGAGGGGAGTTTGCAACTAAAGGGATTGAGGCATAACAATTAGGGAAACTGAGGCAGGACCAATTAGGGAAACTGAGGCAGAACAATTTAGGAAAAGTGAGGCAAACAATTGAGGGAAACTGAGGGAGGACCAGTTAGGGAAACTGAGGCAGAACAATTGAGGGAAACTAAGTCAGAACAATTAGGGAAACAGTCAAGACAATAAAAGAGCACTGTGGCACAACACTGTTTACCTTATAAGTTGTCTTGGTCTGGGAAATTGTTTCACCCTGATATTTTATTGGTTCTATTTCTTCAGAATTAATTTTGAGCCTTTATTTTTAAGTGGTTTGGAGTAGAATTTGGGAGAATTTAAGTGAATTCTCCCTGACTTTACTCCATCATCTTGGCTCTGTTCCCTCTCTCCCCCAAATTTCATGGTTAGAATATTTGAAGAAGAATCAACCCATATGTTGAGGGCAGAAGTGGGGGAGCAGAGAAAAATTGAGTCCAGGTAGGGGAGTGAGCTGGGGAAGGTATCTTAGAAAAAGAAAAAAAAAACCACTAGATTTCTAGTGTCTAATGTCAAGGTCAGTGAGGACTGGGGCAGGTGGCAAGCCATTGAATTTAACAATTAAGAAATCACTGCTAATGTTTGAGAAAGCAGGTTCAGTAGAGTGGGGCCAGAAACCAGATTGTATAGGTCTGAGATGCGAGTGGGTGGTGAGAAAGAAAAAGCAGGCAGTGAGTATAGATGACTCTTTCTAGGAGTTTGGCAGGGAAAGTAAGTAGACATAAAGGATCATACTTTAAGAGACTGGCAGGGACAAGTGAAGATGTTTTTTAAAGAAGGGAGAGACCTGGGCATGTTTGTAGGCAACAAACAAGAAGCCAGTAGATAGGGAGAGATAAAAGATGGAGTGACAAGGGAAATGATTGATGGGGTTAGCTCCTAGAGGAGAGAGGAGGGGAAAGAATAAAGGACACTCTCCCATTTAAGTTAAGGACACCACCATCCTTGCAGTTACTCAGGTTTATAACCTTGGAGTCTTCCTTCACCCTTCCCTCTCTCTCTCTCAACCACCATATCTGATCAGTTGCCAAGACTCATTGATTCTATCTCCTTAACATCTCCTAACTGTCTGCTTCTCTCTGCTTATATAACCCCTACCCTAGTTCAGATCCTGATTATCTTCATTTAATGTTTCTTTACTTTCTTTCCTCTCTAGTGCATCCTTTTCACAGATGCCAAATTGATATTCTTTTTTAGAATTTTTTAAAACTGCAAACTTAACAATCATCAACAAACACAAATATTTCCAAATAGAGAGCAAGAAAAAGGACTAGATAAGAAAAATCAATATAAACTTTAGTTATAAAAATTTTTAAATAAATATTTATAAAGTTTTAAAAGGTAGTAAAATAAATGCTCTATTTATGTCCTGTTCTTTACTTTTTTTCTTCTGTGCATTTTAAACAATATTTTGTTGATGTTCTTTTTTATTTCAAGTTTATCACTATCCATTTATCTACTTCCTCCACCCTATAGAAGCCCTCCCTTCTCTCTTTCTCTTTCTCTTTCTCTCTCTGTCTCTCTCTTTCTGTGTGTCTCTCTCTTTCCATATATACATGTGTGTATGTATATATACACATATATTCATGTATATGTTTTATGCAAACATATGTATTGTGTATATATGCATATCATTATCCATTTATCCAGTTTCCCCAATAGAAGCCCTCCCTTGTAACATATATGTGTGTATTACATACATATATATAAACATGTGTTTATGTACATATAATCTATAGAATGTGTGATCTGTAGAATATGTATCTATAGACTATGTACATGTATACATATCTGTGTATATAGTCTATAGAACATATGCTTGTATACCTATGTGTATTGCATATGTGTGTATCTATATCTTGCGTACATGTTTATGTACACACACAGGTAAAACAAATTAGTGAGCAATAACAGAGTGTGCATGTCTGATTCTAAACCTCTAGCTAAACCTCTCTGCCAAAAGATGGAAGTTATGTTTCATTATTATCCTTTTGAAACCATGATTAGCCCCTTATTTGTTCAAAGTTTTTTGTTCTTTCAAAGCCAAATGGATTTTCTGAAGACACATTTGTAAGATACTCCCCTACTCAAAAATCTTTCATAGTGGGGCAGCTAGGTAGTACAGTGGATAGAGCACCAGCCCTGAAGTCAGGAAGACCTGAGTTCAAATCTGGTCTCAGAAACTTAACACTTCCTAATTGTGTGACCCTGGGCAAGTCACTTAACCCCAATTGCCACAAAAAAAAAAAAAAAAAAAAAATCTTCCATGGCTCCCATTTTATCCCTAGGATAAATTTTTTTTTTAAATCCTCAATTTAGCATGTAAAATCCTCCACAATCTAGTTCCCTGAAATGTTTACAATTTTATTTCATATTATTCTCCCTTCACATGCCCTTTGTTCCTCTCAAACTGTACAACTAAAGGTTCCTGTAAATATCACTTTATCTCTTGATGCTGTCTTTGTACAAAAGGTGCTTCATGTCTGAAATACACCCCACCTTCATCTACTTCTTATAGAATAGCTAGTTTCCTTTAGAGCACAGGGCAAGTGACATATCCTATCTGATGTCTTTCCTGATCCAGGTATTAGCACACATTGTGGCTTGAAATTATTTAGTACTTCTTTGTCAAGAGATTCTTTATATTTACTTGCTTGCGCCCAAATCCATCCCAGTAAAATATAAGCTTTTTGAGGACAGGAACTGTTGTTTGTATTTTTCTTATTCTTGGCTCTTTATCAGCCAAGCTTTCTGGGTGCTTTCTTCTCTTTGCCACAATGTATCTCAATGCCATAACAAAATAAATACATATGTGACTTGGAGGGAGGGAAGGGGAGGGAGAATTGCGGTCTGGAAGATCTGTCTGCTACTTTAGTCAAAACATTGCAATTTCTCATTCTCCCACGCCGGAGGAGTCTTTTTCATTATCTTGAGAAGCTTCATGATTCCATGACTTGAGAATGCTGATCCATGAAAAGTGAATGCTTGTGCATTGGGTTCTGAATCCCAGCCCTTTAAGAATGGCCCATTTCCTCAGCCTCCTGTTACAGTTTTGCCTTGTACATCTCCAATTCACCATCCAGTCCTTAAGACTTGACTCTCATTGACTCCACAGATTGGGAACCTGAAGAAAAATCAGTTATTCCAACAAGTTTGACATTTGCTTATACTGGACATTTTCCTGACAGGTCAACTCATTTTTTAACAGCTTAATGCAGGCCCCTGTCATTAGGCATAATTCTCCCTTCCCTTGATAAAGCCATGACCCTGCCTCCGACTGGTCCTGCATAAGTACTAAAGGCCGATGAATGTGACATTTTACACTTGGCAGAGGATGTTAAACAACAGATTTTTCAATTAGTCCTCAAGGCTTCAGTCTTAACCTCAGAGGGCCAAATATTCAGACAATTGAACTGCGTCCACCTGTACAGACAAGGGCATAATTGGGGGCAAAAGGGAGCTGTAGAGTGCATGAATATCTATTTTGCACTTGTGGGAACATTGCACAGAATCAACTTGGCTGCAAATTTAGTCTGTAATTGAGTCTGCTTACTGAACTATAATATAGCCGCTGAGTCTTATTTGAGAAAATAAGATATGATGCAAAGTTTCCAAAAACCTTATGGCTTCCATAAGGTCTTTCTCTCTATCTAACCATATTCTGGAAAGAACACAGCAGGTTGTTTTTTAAAAAAAATCACTAGCCAAAATAAGTATGCTTTTAATGCTACAGGCCATGGAGACACTTACATGAATTGATGCTGAGTGAAATGAGCAGGACCAGGAGATCATTATACACGGCAACAACAATACTATATGAGGATCAATTCTGATGGACGTAGCCATCTTCAACAGTGAGATGAAACAAATCAGCTCCAACAAAGCAACCAGCTAACCCAGCGAAAGAACTCTGGGAGATGACTATGAACCACTACATAGAATTCCTAATCCCTCTATTTTTGTCACCTGCATTTTTTATTTCCCTCACAGGTTAATGGTACACTATTTCAAAGTCCGATTCTTTTTGTACAGCAAAATAACTGTATGGACATGTATATATATATGCATATATATATATACATATATATGTATATATATATATATATACACATGTATTCATCAACTTGTCATCTGGGGGAAAGGTGTGGGGGAAGGAGGGGAAAAATTGGAACAAAGGTTTTGCATCTGTCAATGCTGAAAAATTACCCATGCATATATCTGTAAATAAAAAGCTATAATAAAAAAAAATTAAAAATGCTACAAGCCATATTTTCAACTTTTATTCAAATTCTGAGGCAGGCATGGAGTCATGGGTTGAGTATAAGGCAAAGTCAGAAAGATCTGAGTTCAGATGTTGCTTCTGACATTTACTAAGTGTTGATCCAGAGGCAAAATACTTAATCTCTCAGGGCCTCAGCTGACTCTCTAATTCTTATCTACTAAATCATACAGGGATTACAACTGAAGAGGGTTCCCACATATTGATGACCTGATGAAATCATCAGTCCTCCAGGTATTTTATGTAATAGCAGAAATAAAATTCTACTTTGCAAGCAACAAATGGACTGGGCATTTATGGATCAAGCATTATGCTCAGCACTGAGAAAGAATACAAAAGAATTAAAAGGCATGATTCTTACCTTCAAGGAGCTTACCATCTAATAAGTTATATTAACTGTCCAAAAAATATATATATATATACCTACACAAATGATTGGAGAATATTTTAAAAGACAAATTTTAAAACTATAAGTTAATGAAAGAGAAACAGTACTGAGGGAAAAGTTTAGTAAAGTGAGCAATAGCAATGCTTCAAGATCAAGGTGAGTCCTTGATTGGTGAACATGAAGAAGCACAGAAAATATATCAAATAAAAATAACTGCATATGCAAAGATCTACAAAAGAGAATGAGTTGCATGAAGAATGGTGGACAGTTAGCCCAACATAAGTAGAAATTTCATATATAGAAGGAGAGAGAAATTCAGAGAAATGGAAAAGGGGGGAAGTATTCGGTTAAGGTCTTTGAACAACAGGCTGGAACATTCGATTTTATATAATAGGTACAAGAGAATCACTGTCCATTTTTCAGGAGAATGATGAGGAAAATTATGTCTGAAAACTATTATTTCAGTAGCCTCTCAAGTCTCTGCCGGCTCTGTATCTATTATTCTATAACAAGCTATTTTTAGGATAGATTAGAGTGGGATGATATTTGAAAGAGTACATCCAACCAGTTGACTATTTCAAAGCTATGATGGTGGCTACCTAAATGGAAAGGCAAGGATTTATCCAAAAGACATTGAAGATGAAAATTTTTCAAGCTTGGCTATCACAAATCCTTGGCCTGGAGAGGTGGGAGCCCACCATCAGCTCTGCCTCACAATTGCTGGTCAAACCTGGCTCACTGGTGCCATCTATTGATGTTCTTAGTTACCATCACCTTCCATCTGTTTCCTGGGTTCCCTGTTCCCTTTTGGACATAGAAAAAAGGTGGGGGGGGGGGTTGTTTGTTTGTTTGTTTTGTTTTGTTTTTTTCCTACTCCTTTCTACTGTTCACCAAAATCAGAGTGCTGATTTAACTATCTTAAAGGGGAGGAGAATAATTTCAAAGCAATACAGAGGAAATATAGTTTGGGTTAGGAATTTAATACTATATAACAAGTCAAAAGGTTGAGGATTTTCCTATTGCAAAATTTCTTACAAATAAACTCTAGTCCTATATGCCATTTATAGAGAAAAAGGCCTATACTTCTCAGCTCCCCCTTTTCTTCTGTTTCTACCAAGTTTTACTCTATGTTAGTTTTAGCTCTCTTGTGGCACATTCAACTAGCAAGGCTTAATCTTCTCTACTATTTCAATTACGAGGGTAGGTAGTCTACATCCTGGAATAATTATTTCCTTCCAAAGCCACACTATTTATTTGTTCATTTCATTGACATATATCCAACTGCTTATGATCAAACAGGTGCCAATCCGATCCTAACAGCATGTGCTAATCATTTATTTAAACTAAAGAGAGAGACTGAGACAGAGACCCAGAGAAATAGAAAAAGAGAGACACACAGATAAGAGACAAGACAGAGAGACAGAGACTATATGATGTGATGGCAAAATTTGTAAACTTTTGAGCTAGATGATATGTTTTGAATCATAGCTGTACCACTAATTATCTGAGAACTTTAGGCAAGTTCCCTAGTAAATGTTTGAATTCAATTGAAATGGATTAGAAGGGATTAGACTGAACTGAATTAAAGTTAAACACCTACTATCCTCACAGCATCAAACTGCCCATTGGAAATCAAAAATGAACTAAAAACCAGACCCTTTTTTGAAGCTACTTACAAGTCAAAATGATGGATAAGACATGTATAGCCCATCACCCATTACTGAAACATCTGGGCAGACACAAGATCAGTTTCAATCTTGAAGATTTATCAATAATTCATATTCCCTATTCCTCATGTCCCTATCCAGAAAGTTTCCTCTCTGGGAACATCTGAATCTGGGTTTGTTTCTAGGTTTAATTAGTTCCTCTTCATGCACTGCTAAGAAAGCATATGATAGAGAACAAGCTTATCATATTCAAGAAAAAATACAGATAGGACTTTTATTTGAGTCCATAGACAGTCAAGAATACTTTTCTATTTAATAAGTCCAATCTTTCTCAGAAGGATCCAAATTTATAGAGCTACTCTGGGATTGAAGATTCACCAAGTTGGGGAAAAACTGTTGTCTCAAAACAGGCCACTACCCCATACTCCACTCCTACTCCACTTGCACAAGTCCTAGGAATCAAAGGTCTTCAGAAGTGCTTCATGGGTATTTAAGGGTTCCTTTGGTGTATTAGCTACTTATATCAAGAACCTGACTAAAACAAGAATGTTAGCGATATGTTAACTAGCATAATAGCATATTGTTTCTGGATATTATATTGAGTAAAAACCATTCAATTTTTGTATCCCCTCTGTTAATACTCTGTGAGTATTTAGTAGATACTTGTTGAATGAAATTGCAAGAGTAGACTCCATAAGACTTGGCACCTGACTGATTTGGGGGTAGGGTAGAAGTGGAGATAAAATGGCTCTGAGATTTTTAGTCTCTGTTTAGACAAATGATGGAGTCATCAACAGAAGTTAAAGGATTACTTTTAAAGATAGGTCTTTGAGGGAAACATGATGTTTAAGTTGAGAAGATGTCCAAGTGGAGCTGTTGGGCAAGAAGATGGCATTGCAAAAGTAAGAAGGAGTCTGAAGTGAAGCTCTCAATTTGAAGATCATTTGTATATAAGTGATGATTGAAGCTTTGGACATGAATGAAATTGCCAAAGGAAAGAATGGGGTAAAAAAGAAAGGCAAAGTCTTGGGAATGTCTTCATGTAAATCAAGAAAGAGAATGGAAAAATTAGAAATCAAGCAGTTCCAATGTTGAGAAACTGCATGACATAAAACACAGAATGATAAACTTGGATTTCTAAAAATCTGGGTTCAAGTCCTATTCTGACAATATATTTATATTGGCCGTATGATTCTGAGCAGGTCACTCACTTAACTTCTTAATGCCTTCTGGCTTTTCTCTAAGACTATAAGATGCAGAGAAGGTGCCAACCTGTATTGACAAAATAAATTCCTTATCAGGAATTGTTTACATAAATGAAATAAAAGGGTAAAAGTAAGAGAGAAAGGAGAAGAGAAAGAGAGAGAAAAGGTGAGAGAGAGAGAGAGAAACAGAGAGAGAGATGTCAATGCTTTGAAAGTCGAGAAGAAAGTGTATTATGAAGGAGGGGAAGTTATCAGAGGTCAAGAACATGGAGATTGGAATGAATATTGGATTTGGTGATAAGAAAGTGAATGTCAATCTCAGAAAAAGCAGTTTCAATAGAATGTTAAGGATGGAAATGAAGTAGCAGATTGAGGAATGAGTAACTAGTAAGGAAGTACATGTAATGAGTATAAATGTCTCTTTAAGTTCAACAGTGGAAGAGAAAAAAGATAAAGCATAACTTGAAGAAATGACATGGTCAAGAAAAGGTTTGGTAGTTGTTTGGTTTTTTTAGTCTAGGGAAAACTTAAGCATGTTTGAAAATAAATAAGGAAGAACTAATAAGAAGAAAAAGACTGAAGATAGCCAAGAGAAAGAATAGAATTGAGGGAACAAATAGAGGAAAGGGATAAACTCAGAGTTGGTATTGGAACAACCATTGAGACTATAAAGAAGAGAATAAAGTTGGGTAAGGACATAGAAAGGTTATAAAGTATAAAGGAGGACAGATGAGTTCATGACAACTGCTTTTAGTCTTCCTAACAAAACAGAGGTTAATTTCATCTGAGGAAAAGAAGTCTGAGTGAAATTAGGAAATTAGGAGATAAGAGAAAATTTGAAAAAGTCACAGTAGTGAAGTCATAAAAAGTCATTAGTCATGAGTAGCAGAATCTCTAGATTAAGGGTCCAGTTGAGGCTAGATAGAATAAATGTGTAGTGATACAAATTTGTAGTGAGCCCAGTCAATGAGGTTTGATGACTTCCTCCTAGCAGTATTCACCTGCTCTAGAGTAGAAGTAAAGACAGATACCCAGGAGTAATCCCACTGAGACTAAATTTCCTCTGTAAGATGAAGTTGTTGGACTAAATGGTCTCAAAAGCCCTTTCTAGTTCTAATATTTGATGAGTCCAAGATTCTGCTTCCCATACTTCTTTACCTCTGAAGACACTTCCTGCAACTCTGCACCTAAATCACTTGTTAAGTATTTGGTTAGAAAGATTTGTCAAGCCAGATGAAAGAGTGTGAGCACTGCTGTTTATAGATTATGGAACCTCAACTGGTTACTGCTGCACACAATTCAAAAACAATTCCATTGAAATTGTTAGAGACACGGTTCACTAAACAAAGATGTTTAGCATACCAGTCTGAAAGGAAACCCCAGCTAAATAATCTAGCTATCAAAGTGGCTCAGAAGAACAGCTGGAATAAGTATATGATTGGCCTGGGTCCATCATCATTAGAAGGGGAGGGAGGCTTGGTAGACATCATTTGTCAAAGAACTGGGCAGGTAGCACTGAGTTTAGTCATGGGGGTAAAGGGGGTAGTGAATTGGTGGGTAAATTAAAGAGACATTTTCTCCAGCTGTTTGATTTTCATGCCTCTTGAGTTTTGAGGTTAGAGCAAACTACCAGACTAAGAAACATTCTTAAGAGGAGGAAAACTCATTTAGTATTATGTTGGTAGTAGAATTATAACTAGGTCTAGAGCAAAGAAAGTAGACATCTATTATTCATTTCTTCTGAATAGACTTGTGCTGTCTCTGAATACAAAGAATGACTGGAATTTACTTGCCAAATATGGAAGATTCTGGGGGGGAACTTCCTCACTTGCTTTTAACCTGACCTTGTAGAAGCTAATAGATCTCTTCTATACTCATAATGATGCTATGAGATTTCCCTACAAAGCACCTTTGAATAAAAGGTTCCCTGAGAATCATTTTTACTCCAATTTTTAAAAATTCTACTAACTGATTTCCCTTACAAAGAAATCCCAAGTCCTTTTGATGTGATCTATGATGTCAAATGATGGATGGCACCAAAAGTTGGGGTTCGATCATGTGAAGAATTCACAATGGCCATTCTTCTTGGCAAAAGGTGATTTATTTAGGGGAATAGGTTACAGACAAAATGAAGGGCTACAATAGACACCAAGAATGGTAAATATTAAAGAGGTTTAAGAGCATATGAAAGACAAGTTCCTCAGCGGAACTCACAATTACCCAGTAAAAAGGGAGTACCTCAGGAGGTTGGAGCATGCCCTTAGCTGTCAGGCTAACTCCTAAAAGAGATTTAGCATCCTAAAAGAGTTAGTTGTAAGGAGAGGAAATGGGGTAGGGAAGCCTAGTGGAATTAGGAGAGATACCATGTGGCATGGGGGAAGGAAAAGGAGAAAGATAGTACAAGGCAGAGTGCTACAGCAGGCTGACCCAAAGGAGGATAGCAGCAAATCATGGGCTATAAATTATTTTATGGGGAAAATTTAGTCTCAGGATCTCTTTAGAGAGATCCCTCTTTTAGAGGGTAGGACCATAAAACTAAACTGATCTGTATTATCAGAACCTTCTTCCTGCTTGTTACAGGATTAATTTTTATCAATTCTTTTGCTAATTACACCTAACATTGAAGACCTCATTACTTTTCTCCAAGCATCAAAATATAGAAGCAACTTTACAAATGAAATCCCCTGGAACATGACAAGGATTGAACTAAATTATGAATTAAAAACAGAGAAGGCAAGGCAAGGGAAGAGAAGGGAAAATCTTTACTAAATTTATTGAATCAGAACAAGATAGTCTCTAAACTAAATCAAAATTGAACGGTACAGAAGAATCTTGCATTTGGAGCCAGAGGACCAGAGTTCACATATGGGATCAAATGATGACAATAATAGCTTATATTTAGAACTGCCTGTGTTTTATATTTAATTCTTGTAAATGTCTAAATCTGAATAACCCTGGAGCAGCAGCAACAGATATTGATGAGGTCTTCAATGTTAGGTGTGGTTAGCAGAAGAATTGATAAAAATTAATCTCTGAGGCAGGCAGAAAGAAGGCACTGACAGAGATCAATTTAACTCCATGGTCCCACCCTCTGGGGAAGTGGTCCAATCTGAAATTCAAGTTATATCCCAACTCCTGAGACCCACCCTCTGTAGAGGTTTCCAGCAGTTTCACCTTGCCATGACTTGTCAGGAATCCTAGTCATGTCCCTGATGCTACTTATAGATCATCTCATGGCTGCTGCTTTTCTTTGGGTCAGCCTGCCAAGGCTGTTTTGTGGTATCTTTCTCCTTACCACTCCCCATGCTCCATGGTATTGAAGGGGGTACAGCTCCCAAGGGAAATATAGCAATAATCCCAAGGTCCCCTGACTTTAGAGTGCTATTGCTCTAACAATATCAATAATTCTAAATCCTGGCCTTTAGTTTAGTCCTACAAACATTGCTGACTGTCAGATAGATAATCTGTGGTCAGTGATAATCAAGTCTAAAACAATAGTGAATAGAATACCCCTCAAACCTACCTGTAACCCATAAAATTAACAAATAAGTAACATGAAGCTCTGGTATCTCTAACTTCGTTCTATAAATTTATCTTCTTTCTCCTTGTTCTTTGCTAAATCCTTTTGGAATTTAGCCCGCTTCAGTTGGCATTACAATTACAATAAATTTTGCCTCTTGATTGGAGATGGGTTCAAGCCTGCAAATTCTTTTGAGACACCTCACCAACCTTTTGGGGTCTCCTTTTGAACCTCAACAATTCCCCTAATTCCACTATGCTTCCCAACCCTACTTCTTACAACTAACTCTTTTAGGGTGCTAAGTCCCTTTCAGGATAGCCTGAGCTAAAGGCATGCTCCAACCTTATGAAGTGCTCCCTGTCTTATGGGTAATTGTGAGTTCCACTGAGGAATTTGTCTTTCATAGGCTCTCCCATTCTATTTCATTTTTATCATTCTTGGTGTTCATGTATCCCTTCATTTTGTCTGTAACCTCTTCCCTTATAAATCTATTGTGGTCCTCCAACCACAGCAGAGATCATGATTTTGTTGTGCTACAGTTCTCTTTTATTATCCTGACTCAGTTTCCCTAAATTGTCCTGCCTCAGTTTCCCTAATTGTTCTGCCTCAGTTTATAATTGTTCTGCTCAATCCTGCAAAACCTCCCCTCCCTCTTCATCAGAATATTTGATAAGGATAAAAGATCTTATATTTTAGAATATCAGAATGCCTCTCCCCATCCCAAGTTATCAGAATATCAGATACCATCTTATCAAGATGCCTCTCCCCATGTCCATGTTACTCTCCCTGATTATGTCATCTCATCTCTGGTGGCTCACCCCACCCTGTCAGAGTCCTGTTCCTGCTCTCAGCACCCTGACTCTGCCCCTGCCTCAGTCTATCCCCTGCATCTGAGCCACATGTATATATGTCTTTGAGAACTCTGATTGCTGGATTCTTGGAGACGATAGTCTCATTTAGCCCTAGGATCAAACCATGGATCCATTTGGTCCCAGTAACTCTTTTCCTTTCAAATAAAATATTAAATACTCTCTAATCTCTATCTTGCCTCAGTTTCTCCAGCATTACAATTTGAGCCAGGCACTAGCACTTTACAATTATTACCTCATTTAATCTTCACAATAACCTTGGTAGGTAGGTGATATTATTATTATTGACATTTTACAGATGAGGAAAATGAGGCACATAGGGTTAGATGACTTGCCCAGAATCACACAGCTAGACTCCAGGTATTGCATTCAATACATTGAGCCATCTTGCTGCAATTAAATGAAATAATATATGTAAAGTAAATTAAAGCATCATATAAAATGCTTGATGTTATTATTATTGTTTTCTCATCTATAAAATCAGAGATTTAGAACTAGATGATTCCTGGGGCCCTTTCATCTCTATAGTTGATGATCCTTTGATCACATTTCCCTGAATTCTAGGCCCTACTCCCAAGTACCAGAAGCCTCTGTAGTCCTTACCACTAGCACTAAACACTCCCTCCCACCTCGAACTCCCCCTGCTATAATACAGCACTGATTAAAAAGTGTCCTTTAAATATTTTCTCTGATGAGCATTTTATAATGTTCCCAGGAAGGAGAATTCTAGTTTTAAGTAGCAGCATGAGAATAAACAAATCCATAATTTGGAGTTGCAGCTCAGGGGACAATAAAGTCAAGGTCTCCCTCCCTCCCAGATTATAATTAACAGTGTAAAGAATTAAAGAGAAGTGCAGCAAGGAGTGCTTAAACCTTTTTTGGAAATTTAAAAACAAGTAATGATCTCTATTGCCAATGCTCCAGGTTTATTCAAATCTGGACAATTACAACAATTAAATATAAAACAGAGACAGTTCTAAAGAGAGAGCTGTGACAAAGCAGAATAATTGCTGGTGCCCAGCTATCACATTTACATAAAAAAAGATTAAAAAGCTGATTTACATTTAAAAAACAAGATCAGGCAACATCTAAAACAGATAACACAACCCCGCTGAGAAAAGCTCTTTTCATCAATAAAGGAGAAGCAAAGGTGATTATCCATAACAAAACTAATCTTCTGTATTGCTTTAATCACCTAAAACTACTTTAACTGTTTATTTGGGAATGGTTACATGGAAAAAATATATATTGCATGTAAAACTGCCTAATTTCCAAAATGAAATAAAACATACATACAACTAAGGTTTGGTATAGGGTTCTCTTCTCCAGAACTCATTTTCTGTCTTTCTTTTACTTTTCCCCTCTCTTTTCTTGACTCAACTTATGTACAACTTTAAAATCTCCAAATATAACTTTCCTAATGGCAGAGTCATGATTAATACAAAGCAACTGAAATATTGCCCCATGTCAATTTATTAAGAGCCTACTATGTGCATGGAATTATGCTAAAAAACAAAAACGAGACTATCTTGATGCTCAAGGAAATTAAATTCTAAGATAAAATATATGAAGAAGACTGGGAGATATTGAAGGGGATACAGCTTCTAGGGGAAATATAGCAGTGATCCTGAGATCCTCTGACCTTAGAGTGCTATTGTTCTAACAATTTGTCTGTCAATGATTCTAAAGTCTGAAAATTCTTTTGAGATACCTTGTGACCCAAGTCTGTGACCTCCAATTTCTTGAGGTTTTCTTCTGAACCTCAACAACATATGAGGGAATTTTGGTCTTGGGATCAATTGGGATGGTAAATGTCCTTTCTGGTAGCCATAATATTATTGACTTGGTTGCTACTGCTAAAGCAGAAGATCAAAATAAGGGAAAATAATTCTATAGGGTAGAAGGCAAGATGCCCACATTGGGAAGGCTTAGTTTCCTGGTACATAACTATAGACTAGAGATTTAGACCTCAGAGAAGCCTTAGAAGTCATTCAAATCAACCTCTCATTCTGCAAATAGGAAAATTGAGACCTAGAAAAGTAAAATGGCATGTCCAAGGTCACACAGATAACTTGTGTCAGAGTCAGAATTTGAACCTTTGTATCCAAAACCCTTTTAGCAGTGACATTGGTAACTGAAGCACTTCCCAGTAGTGACTTGGAAGTCCTGGGTCACTAAGTGGACAAATAGGGAACGTCAGACCCCCAAAGTTAAATTTCTCCTTGTCTATGACCCATACCAGATTTGCTGAATCTCTTTTAGTTTATTTAGCCCACCACAGTGTTCCACCTCCTGATGTTTTTCTCCTCTCCCTCCCCTCTCCTATGTCTCATGATATCTAACTATATGCTTTCCCAAATCTCTTTCATACTGTAATGTCCGAGAAACTGAGGCAAGATAGAGACTAGAGAGTTTTTAATATTTTATTTGGTCCCAGGGCTGAATGAGACTATCATCTCCAAGAATCCAGCAGGAAATGTGAGGTTCCCATGAAATATTCATACATGTGTCTCCAAACTATGGGGGTACACCTAGGCGGGGACAAAGTCAGAGTACTAAAAGCGGGAAAGGACTATCAATCTGGTTCTGACAGAATGGGGGGAGGCACTGGACATTCTGATAAGTAGGGAAGGTCTGGGGTCATGATGCCTAAAATAGATCTTTCTCCTTATCTGGATTAAACATTTACAATTTATAATCTTAGCCCTAAATTATATCAGTTCTAATGATTAGGAGGAAAGGGTGGTGTTGCAACCAGGGGATTGAGGCAGAACAATTTAAAGGAAATTGAGACAGGACAATTAGAAGGGAATTGTCTGTAACCCCTTCTCCTAAATAAATGTCCCTTTTGACAAAGAGAATGGCTATTGTGAATTTGTCACATGTTTATTTCCAACTAGGAATTGCTACCTCATCAGTGACCTTCCCAGAAACAATCTCCAAGATCTTCTACCTTAGAACTTTATGGTTTCAGGGTCTGAGTAATGGGAATTCTGAAACTCTCCCCATATCAGGAAATGCTAAAACACTCATCCTGGAAACTTAGTTTGTCTTATTATCAGTTAAGGCAACAACGATGTGCCCGGACTATCTTGATTAGCATCTTTAAGATACCTTTAAGATATCTATGATAGGAACTTCCCAGATTGTTTTGTTAATCCTGGATAGGAGTTTTCCTGAAGTGTCTTTAAGACAGCCTCAATATCAATACACTCCTTTATCTCCTCAACTCTTCCCTGGTACTTCCCCCTCCTCCCCTGAGAAATCCCCAATGTTATATTTCCTCTAGAAAAGATTTCCTTATGATAAAAATTTTTGCTAAGTCCTTTTTAGGACTAAGACTTCCATAAGGTATTTCCTCCCTCTTCATAGCATCATCTTTTTTTTTTTCCTTACTATAGGTAATTCTGGTAAGTCTGCTAAACTATTATATGGATTTAGTCAAAGGTGTGTGTTCACACTTTATGAAATATTCCTTTAATGGCTTCTTCCAAAGTTCTTTCCTTGCTAACTCTATTGTTCTCGCAAATCTATTTCTGTTTCCAATTCCTAGCACCTATTTTACCTCTTCATTTTGTCTATAACCTCTTTCCTTATATAAAGGTATCTTCTGGCAAAGAGAACACTCATAAATTTGTCATATGTATCTTGCACCTTGTATTTTGAACTAAAAGTTGCTACTCTGACCCCATCATGAGATTTCTCCCTGATGTTTCTCCTCCACTGAATTCCTTCCCATCCACTATCAGCAAACAAAATTTGCCTTCAAAAGTTTTAAGAAACTTAAGAGTGCTTTGCTCCGCTTACCCCAAGGTTGTTTTGGTGATACTTGTTCCCAGTGTTATAACTACTAGTTACTGTTGTCTAATATATGCTTTTTCCAGGATTTCATGTACAAAATAAATTGGAAAGTAGCTTCTTTCCTAGAGTGGATGCCTGTTTGGCTTTTTTGTTGTTTTGGGGTTTTTTTTGTTTTTTAAAATAGAATCTACTACCTGGATTTTGATATATGTCCTTTGTTAACAATTCTAGTTATTTCCCTCAAAATATGAATGAACTCAATAAATTCATTGTTTGGACAAAGGCATCTTGAGCACATCCACAGATTTTCTCATTTTAAGGATGAGCTGTTAATCATCAAAAAGTAGAAAAAGCTGCCCATACTAAATTCCATGGTCTTATCACCTGGAAGTTAATGAAAATATTCTACTTGTCATGGGCAATGTTCGGGCTGATGAAGGGGATGAGTAAGAAAAATGGAAACAGGATGGCAAACACCAAGAAAATGATGCCATGCCAAGTTTATGAAGAAATAAAGAATTGCTAATAAGGTCAAGAAGTCTTAGTAGCTCAATAAACCATAGAATGAATGGTTAGAATCAAAGCAATATCTAAATTTGGAACAAAGGAGAAATGATTGATTTGATTTTAAACTTTTTTTTTAATGGGGGGGGTGAAAAGCAGGGACAAGTTAATAAGAAAATTACAACAATGTGTTATTAACAGACTAAGTTTGTTTCCAATTAATTGAATTTGAGAATCAAAGAAATAGTATTTTTGTATGACAGAATGGTTTAGATATACTCTGGCCAAGTTGACTCTGTTATAACATTTGGTTGAATGCTGCCTAATTTTCCTTGACTTCTACTCTAAAACAAGACATGTGTTGTCATAGAAGACATCTCCTAGTGAATTTTAAAGTGTTAATAAGATAGCAAGACCCATCATCTATTGGATATTATAGCCTCTAATGTGAAACAGTAAGGGAGCACATGGAGAGAGCACCACACCTGGAATTAGGAAGACTTAGGTTTAATATGGCATCAGACCCTTATGAGCTGTGTCACCCTGGGCAAATCACTTATCCTATGTATGCCTCAGTTTCCTCATTTGTAAAGTAAGTATAATAATGGAATCTACCTTCCTAAAGTTGTTGTGAGGTTCAAATGGCAAAATTATAAAGCTCTGTGCAAATATTAAAACTCTACATAAATGTTAGCATTGTTGTTTGGGCAGCTAAGTGGCACAGTGAATAGAGTCTCAAGCTTAGAGTCAGGGAGGTTCCTCTTAATAAGTTCAAATCTGGCTCAGATAGTTACTAGCTGTGTGACCCTGGGAAAGTCACTTAATCCTGTTTGCCTCAATTCCTCATCCATAAAATGAGATGGAGAAGGAAATGAATGGCAAACCACTCCAGCATCCTTGCCAAGAAAGCTCCAAATGAGGTCATAAAGAATTGGATGCAACTGAAAAAAACAAAACTCAACAACACAAAATGTTATCATTATCATCATCATTACCAACATGTCTAATCTTATAGGGCTTGTAGAATCCCAGAATCATAAAGTTGCAGGAGGAAAGGGTAATAGAAATCAGCTAATTCATTCTTCCATTCAGTTCAAAAATCCCCTGTATCATATATCCTAGACAGTCATCCAGTTCAAATACTTCAAATGCCAGTGAACTTTCTTGCTTCACAAAGCTAGACAGTGGTGATTCAAAAAAAGGATTTTTATTATTTTATGCCAAAATGTGCTTCCCAGTAACTTCTACTTCCAACAGGTTTTGCTCTCTGGTATTGTACAACACTGCATACTACCTTTTTCATATAACATTTTAAAAATTTTAAGACAAGCATCTTGTTTCCCCTAAGTTTTCTCTTCTCTACTTTGAAAATGCTAAGCTTTTTCAACTATCCTCATATGACTCAGTTTCCAGACCCCTTACCATTCGTGGGATGCCCTCCAGTTCACCAGTGTACATCTAAAATAACAACCTCCAGAACTGAACACAAAACTCCAGATGTGTTCTGACTTGAACTAAATGCAACTGGGATGATAATCACCCTTGCTCTGGACACTATAGCTTTATTAATGCAGCCCAAAATCACATTAGCTATTTTGGCAGCCATGTCACATTGTTGGCTCACATGAAGCTTAGAAGCAGCTAACATTTTT
Organism: Sminthopsis crassicaudata; assembly: GCF_048593235.1. NCBI lineage: Eukaryota > Metazoa > Chordata > Mammalia > Dasyuromorphia > Dasyuridae > Sminthopsis > Sminthopsis crassicaudata. Next base: position 75,819,263 of record NC_133619.1, on the reverse strand, counting down.
AGGTTACTTTCACATGAACTCTTTTTAAGCCAAGGCTCCTTCATCATATATTTATTTATACAGTTGAATCTTGGAAACCAACTTGTAGGACTTTACATTTATCCTGAATAATTTTCATTTTTAGTTTTGGCTCATCATTTGAAATCTGTCGAGATCTTTTTTCATCTTGAGTCTGTCACATGGTATATCATCTCCTTTCTAATTTGATAACATTTGAAAATTAATAAGCCTGAAGATCTAGGTTCTAGTCTAGCCACATACTAGTCATGTGACCTCAGTTTCTTCAACTTCAATGAGAATCTCTAAATTTTCCTCTATCTCTAATATTCTTTGGATTCCATGTTCCCATCCAAAGTGGTTGATAAAACAAGAACGAGTCAAAGGCAGAGCCCTATGGCACTATACCAAAGACCCTTCTTTCAAGTTGACACCTCTTCATTCAACAAAAGCTTTTCGAGTACAACCATTGAATCACCCATAAGTGCACTGAAATCTATTTTTGCACAGCCCACTTCTTCCACATAAACCCAAAAAGGAACTACAATTCTCCAAGAGGTCCAGCTTTCTTCCATAGCACTTTTCCAACTCCAGGATTTTATCCTCAGCGCTGTCTGCCCATCTCAGGCTTTGAAAACATAGCTTTTTTGTCAACATATTCTCAGTGTTTACTACAATGAGGTTAAAATATAATTCTGTCAAACAAGCATTTTCTTATGCTTGAAGTATAAGGTTATATAAAAACAAATGGCTTTTTTTGCTTTTCCAATTTCCAATTTCCTGTTTTCAATATGTTTGCCTATAATATTGGTATATGATGCTCTACCACAGGAAATAACACAAGGAATATTTGAGGGAAATGGTAGAGAATATAGTAGGTTTAAAAGTCAGATCTCACACACAAAAAAGAACCAGGGTAAGAATAAATGGATGGGATGGATGGATAGACGAATGGATAAATAAACATTAACTTCTTACTACTTATCAAGTATTCCACTGAAGACTAAGGAAACAAATTTTAAAAAATCATTGACCTCAAGAAGCAAACATTCTAATAGATTAACATGTTCTTTCTAAAAGCAGTAACAAAATTGATTTAAGTTTTTGGTTTTTTTTCCCAGAACTACAAAATGAAAGACAGGATAGGGGATGTATATGAAGCATCATTGCAGTAAGACCTCCAGGAAATAAACTGAATGCAGCTGGAGCCCAGGTTAATGTGGAATGAGTGAGTAATGCAAACATTAATCATGATCCTGAGATCTAGGGTAGTATTCCCAGGTACAAAAGAGTTAAGCCTCCAAGGCTTTGTTTCTGAACCAGGTGGTATGGATGCTAGGGAGAGGAAGTTCAGAAAATCACGTGAATACACACATGTGGCAGCAATCTAAACAAAGGATCACCATAGTTTAAACCTCCTCTTGTAGAATCCTTCTATTCCAATTATCCCTAAACTTAAATACAGAATCTTCTCAGTAGAGGAAAATAGTGATTGTGAAATTTAATTATTGCTTTTATTTTACAGGTGAAGAAGCTAACAAAAATAAGTATAGACATTAGAGAGGCAAAGGAAATTTTAAAATATAATGTATCTTGTATTAAACAATAACTAAGACCCACACAAATAAAGTAATGTGTCCAGGTCGATGTAGCACAGTAGTGTTAGAGAAGGATTAGAAGCCAGCTGTTCTGAATGGATTTCTCGTCCAGTGTCTTTATGATTCCACCACACGCTGCTTTACACAAGGTTTGAGCCTCCCCAAAGAAAGAGATAGAAACACATCGTTCTTCCAATTTTGTCACTAAGCTTTTCTTGGATTTTTGCTTGGTTATCTATACCCTAGATTTAGAGTTATTTAACATCCCGGAGTACCATTTTATCCATCTGCAAGGGGACAATGATGCTTTCCCCTGCCTGCTTGAAAAGATAATATAAAAGATGAACTAGACACTGCTAGATACTTCTGCTGTCTTGGAAATAGGTCCTATAAATATATTAGTATGGTTATTATTAGTATAAATGTACTGTTGTCTATCCAATAACAGGAGGCACTGCGGGTGTCAGCCAGGCTGGTCATTCCTTTCTGTGAGGATCTCAGAGCAAATGTTTATTGATCACCTTGTAGCTTTTCCCCAGCATGGATAGCTCTTAGGTCTTCAATTCTAAGCATATGATTCTCAGGTTCCTGAATCTCTAATTCTAGATATGTAGATCTGTATTCCTATCAATCAGATCCTTTATCTGCCACTTTAACTATTCCCATTCATCATGCCCTTTATTTCATTAATTCACCTCTTCCAAGGGTATTCATTTATTTTTTGTTCAGTTGTTTTTTCAGTCATGTTGGACTCTGTGATCTCTTTGGGGAAAGATATTGGAGTGATTTGTCATTTCCTTCTCCAGCTCATTTTGCAGATGAGAAAACTGAAGCAAACAGAGTGAAATAGCTTGCCCAAGATCAGACATCTCAAAGGCATCCGAGGCTGGATTTGAACCCAGTTTTTCCTGACTCCAGACCCAGCTATGGAGTATGCAATTTAGCTGCCCTAATTGATGTATTAAATTACATTAAAGGTAGTAAAAGTGACTAGGTATATGTAACATGGATACTGTGCTCTATGTATCTCATGCCATACTAAGAGCAATATAGTGATAGAAAACAATAGCAACTCATGTGTAGACAGTGCCTTACAAAATGCTTTTCTCAACAATCCTAAGCAGTTGGTAGGGGGAAAAAGTAGTAGACACCTGTCCTCTAATCTAATATAATATAATAGCACTCAGCGCAATGTCTGTCATATAGTACATGTTTAATAATGTTGACTAGACAAAGAGCTTAAAAACCATATAAAAGAGCTTAAAACGCATCCATAGGAATATATTTGGGAAATGAGCTGATGAGTTACCAGAGTGAATGGGGTATTTTTAGTTTGTTTAATCATTTTTCAATCATGTCTAACTCTTCGTGATTGCTTTTGAGGGTTTTCTTGGCAAAGATACTGAAGTGGTTTGCCATTTCCTTCTCCATCTCATTTTACAGATGAGGAAGCTGAGACAAAAAGGGTTAAGGGATTTATCCAGGATCAAACCTGACTTCTTAAGTTACATTTGAACTCAAGTCCTCCTGACTGCAGGCCCGCACTCCTGTGCCAACTAACTACCCTGTGAATGCGGTAGTCAGAGGCAAATGAGCTTAATAAGGGAAACTGCAGGATAAATTGAGATTGAGAGAGAAGAATCTTAGTGTAGCAGAGGGGAAGTCAGGGGGAAGGAAAAAGAAAAGGAAAGTATTGTACATAGGAGAATAGAACATGAGCCCTTGAAATCTATAGGTACCACAATCTGACAAAAGCTATTTCCCATTTCATCCAAAATTCCAGAAAAATTACGATAGAAAAATCAAAGATGGAGGATTCAGGGAAAATAACTTCAAGGAGAGTATGTAAATAGCAAACAGTTTTCAAGACACAAGACTTCTGGAGACATAAACCATCCTGATATTACTATTAGTTTAAGATCAGAATATTTAAGGGATTCTTACAGCTTTTGAAAGTCAGAGCACTTTGGAGCCCAGCAGGGGGCTCAGACAAGTGTTTATTTCCAAGGTCCATGGATACAGTCACCCAAATGGCATCTGGTTATTTTAGGAATAGGCTGAGATTTCTGAGAAGAAGCTGCCCAAGTGAAGGAAAAAAATACCCATACCTCCTTCAGTGGCACTCATGTTTCGTAATTAGCAACAGTAAAACCAATGAGAAATGCAAAGATAGTTGGGTATCACAATGGGCTTAACAAATGGTGGGGGCTAGCGAGATGCAGATGAAACTAATCCTTTAATACAGTCATAAGATTTTGTTAGATAAAAATCATTAATTCAAAGGTACAAACGGGAGTTTCATTTTTCACACAAAAACAGAAATGTCATAGGGGCAGTTAAATGGATAGAGGACCAGCTCTGAAATCAGGAGTTTAAATCCAGCCTTAGACACTTAACACTTATTATTAAGTAATGTGTGTTCATGTGATTGTGGGCAAGCCAAAAAAAAAAAAAAGGGGGGGGGAATTTCATTCTGATACCACAAGTTGGGGTTGACTTTGGAGATAGCCCATACATATTTGCAGAAGTAGGAAGGGAAAATAAAAGACTAAGGAATTACTTGGTCCTTGAAAATAAATGACAAAGAGGTGGGGGACTACAGTTGTGGAATGCTGCATACATCAAGAAATGCAGTCACTAGGTTAGTTGATTTGATTTTACATAATTATTTGCCTTTATCATAAAGGAAGTAGGTTGAGTACAACTGGAAATGACTGATATGAAAACAAAATTCATTAATAAAAGTTATCTTTTTTTTTCTTTTTTTTCTCTCTCTCTCTCTTTTTTTTTTTTAAGGATAGCTAGGTGGTTACAGTGGATAAGAAGCTGGGCCTGGAGTTGAATTCAACCTCAGACTTTAATGGGTAAGTCACTTTGTCTGCCTCAGTTTCCTCACCTGTAAAATGAACTAGAGAAGGAAATAGCAAACCAATCCAGTGCCTTTGCAATTGTTGGTTTGTCTTTTTCAATCATGATTGAATCCTTATGACCCCTTTTTTTTAAGGAGGGGATCCTTGGCAAAGAAAACCCCAAATGAGGTCATAAAGAATAGATACAACTGAACAATTAACAAAAAAAATTTTTTTAAGGATTGTGATTCTTAGTATCGGAATACCAATACAGAGGGACAACATACCATAATAGAAAGAGCATTATTTGTCTAGGGTCCTTTTCACATTTCCAAATAAATGGCAATCAACCATTTCCAACTATGCTCCTTAAAGGCAGCTCAAATGCAACATGTTCAAAACAGAACTCATTATCTTTTTCCCAAAAATGACTCTTCTTCCCAACTTTCCTATTTCTGTCCAGGGCATGGCTACTGTTGTGGACCCACAGATTTGCAACATCCATTATCCTCTGCTTTTCTTTCTCCTTCACTCTACTTCGAATCCAATCAGTTGTCAGGTCTTGTTAATTCTTCACCAACAAAATTTCTCACTTATCTTCTTTCCTCTCCACTCACAACTAACTCAAAGTCCCCATCACCTGTCTCTCGAACTATGTGGATAACCTAATTGGGTTTCCCGCATTCACCTCATTCCTCTGTCCAATTCATCATCTACTGCCATCCATAGCTGCCCAGTTAAAGTCCTGAAGTGCACACTCTCTACTTTTAAAAGCTCTCATGACTTCCTCTTGCCTTCAGGAGAAATTATAAATGTTTACTAAGCATTCAAAGCTCTTTACTTCTTTTACACCTCTCCATCTACATATTTGAACAAGCCTTTTTTTTTTTTTTTTTTTTTTTTTAGGCAATCAAAATTAAAGTCTTGCCCAGGATCATACAACTGCTAAGTGTCTATGGCTAAATATGAATTTAGGTCCTCCTGTCTTTGAAGCCAGTGTTCTCTTCACTGTGTGACCTAGCTGTCCCCAAACAGACTATGGCTGAAATCTACTTCCTCCTCATCTCTGACTCTTAGAATCTTTATCCTCCCTCAAAGTTCAGTTCAAATACTATTTCCTCCATCAAATCTTTGATCATCCTCCCAGTGATTAGTCCTCCATCCTAAATGTTCTTGTAAATATTTATATTTACCTATAGATGTATATGCATATTGTGTCTTCCATTAAAATGTGACCTCCCTGAAGCAAGTATTTCTTTGTTTGTTAACTTTTGATATTTTAAATTTTTATTCTATTTTTAATGCATGGAATAAAATAAGCATTTTCATAACAGCATAATAAAAAACATAATTGCACATGAAACTGCAAATCTACTATGCACAATTTGCTATTCCTTTCAAATATACAGCAAAATTGTAATGTAAATTTCTTTTTATTCTTCCTTCCTCCTCACTCCCCATTCTTGATATAGCTACCATTTGACACAAAAAAGGGGAGAGGGGAGGTGTATGTACATATGTATATTGTGTATATATGGGTGGGTGTGTATATATATATATGTATATATATATATGTTATGTGTATGTATATATATATGTGTGTATATAAAATTATTCTATACATACTACTATTTATCAGTTCTTTCTCTGGATACATCTTTCATATTTTTCATATTTGGGGGTATTTATAATAGTCAAAATAACTTATTTGCTCAGTCATTCTTAATTGATTTTATTCATTTCACTCTTCATATTTCATACAAGTCTTTTCTTGTTCTTCTAAAATCATTGAGTTCATCATTTCTTATACTGCAGTAGTATTCTATCACAATCATATACCACGACCTGTTGAGTCATTCTCCAATTGATAGACATCCCTATAATTTCCAGTTCTTTTCCTCCTCCCCCAAAGATATTTCTCTATGCCCAGTTTCTGTCACCCTTCTTTCCAGCTTTCCCAACAATTTTTACCCAATAATGAATTCTTACCCAAAAATCTTATGTTTATGCTTGTCAAATAAAAGATTATGATGTTTATTTTCTGCTATAAATTCTAAGTCTACTCTATTCCACTGATCTTACTATTTCTTAGCCAGTACCAGATAGTTTTGATAATTTCTGTCTTATAATACAGTTTAAGATCTGGTATTGCTAATCCTCCTTTCTTTATACTTTTTTTTTCATTATTTCCTTTCATTTTCTGTTATTCCAAATGAATTTTGTTATTATTTTTTCTAAAATTATAATTACTGTTTTACTCTGAAAGAAAGGTTGGAGTGGCTTGTGTATGATGAGGTGATTCTATATATGCTTCTATTCATTTCATTTTTCTCTCTATCTCCAACACTGAGCATGGAGTCTAAAATAGTAGAACAGCAAGATTGCACAATGGATAGGATACAGGCCTCCAAGTCAGGAAGTTCTCACTTTCATTGCTTCAAAGATAGTGAAATAGCTGTGTGACCCTGATCAAATCACTCTTAATCTCTCAGTATCTATTTCCTCTTCTGTAAAATGGGGGTAATCATAGAACCTATTTCACAGCGGTGTCATGGGAATCAAATCAGTTAACATATGCAGAGCATTTTGCAAACTTTATAGAGCTACATAAGTGCTAGTTATTATTATTTAATAAATCCTTGAATGAATAAATAAATGAGTTCAAATGTACATTCTGACATTTACTATCTATGTGACCATGGGCAAACAGCTTAACTTCCTGTTAAGCCCGTTTCCACATCTGTTAAATGAGGATAATAATGCTAACATTATGTACCCCTCAGGATTATAATATGGAAAATGTTTTGCATACCTCCAAGAATACAAATAGATGTGTTATTACCATTATAGCAATCAGTTCAGGGAGAAAATAAATATGTTTGGGTCCTCTTGCTAAGAGTAATTCAGGAGTAGGGAAGAACAAAATAAGGTTTGTGGAGAAAGACAGAAAGTGTCTTCCTTCAAGCCATAAATCATGACAATTAAATTAGACCATCTCAAATTGAGGGACAAAAAGCCAGTTATGGATCCATTTTGAGACACTAGCTGACATGGATTCCATTTATGACTCCCTGAGTAACATTATTTATTCTGAGTGCTCCTTTGACAATGCAAGCACTTAACATGAAGACATGTGTAAAATTACACAAGGATAAAAGATTGAAATCCAGAACTGGCCTGAAACAGAACCGAATGTAGTTCTGGTCTTGTTCAAACCCTGCCCTCAGCATCTCAATATCAAATATGAATGGATTTCTAGTTATTTGAATTTGGAAGACTTCATTCTCCTTCTAGTTATTCTCAAATAATTTTTACAAATTTCAATATGTCAGAAAGGAAGAATAAGCACTCAACATCATCTCCCAGCTTTAGTTTCTAATGGCATATATAAGATTTGCCTATAAAGTAATTAGACATCTTTTAAAATAATGGAATTATTAGAATTTATACATATAAATTAGTGCTGTCCCCTTCAAAGATGACTTTGAAAAGTGACTACTTTAGGAGGCTTACTCCCATGATGCTGCCATCAGACCCAGTTTGCCAGATACCCAAAAAATCAGTCTTGTCACTTTTTAGAAATATTCAATACCACATGTGTGTGCTTATACCAGAAATGGCATTATCTACTGTGATTACCTCCTTTATTCATCGGGTTACAAATTCAGAGCTGGAAGAAATGTTAAAAGACTGAGCCCAATCCCTAACTTTAAAGATGAGGAAATCTGGTCACAGAATAAGTGACTTAAATAATTAGTAATTGTGAAATAATTAGTAAGTGTCTGACCCAGGATTTGAAAACAAGTCTTCAAATCTTTCTGATTCAAAGTCTAGTGATTTATCCACTATACCACATCATTTCAAAAATTCAAATCCACCAATAAAGTATGATTACTTTCTTCCATTTTTAGTAGGATGGAATACCATGATTTCTTGTATGTTGTTCTCCAAGGAAATCAAAATTGCATCACTGTTTTGGGATCAAGGCACGGTTCATTCAACAGTGACTGATCAGACCAGTATGAACTCAAAAGGCACAAGTAGCCCAGATGAACATTTACAGTGGAGAGGTCTCTAAACTTATACATGTCTCATTTCTTTTGAACTAATACAATTCTGGTTTTCTCATAGAGCATGTTGCCTTCTTTAATGTGGGCATGCCATGTTGGGAGGTCTTGTGCTAGTGTTTCCCTTGTCTACTAATCAATTCCAAAGTTTTTCAGAGAAGCCTTGAGAGCATCCTTATAATTAAAGAGCAACAAGTATGCAAAATACAAAGAATTCTGGAAAGACTCATATGAAATTATGAAAACTGGAAAAAAAAAAGCATTCAGAAGAATATAAAGTGCCCTTAATATGACCAATATAAGAGGAAAAGTAGTTGAGGCTGAATGGACCAAGAATACTAATGCAGAGCTGAAAAGAGGGACTGAAAAATGATCATATATCTTCATTTAAATGTAAACAATTATTAAACAAGTTTTGCTTGTACTGATACTCAATTTAAGAATTATTTTCAATGCAGCATTTAACTTTTTTAGCCTATGTATATGCACACATATTATTATTTTTTGGTTTTGTTTTTTTTTGCTGAGGCAATTGGGGTTAAGTGACTTGCCTAGAGTCACTAGGCAGTATTAAGTGTCTGAGACCAGATTTGAACTCAGGTCCTCCTGACTTCAGAGCTGGTGCTCTATCCACTGTACCACCTAACTGCCCCTAAATATTATAATAACATATATTGAGGCTTTAACTTACCTCAGTAGCATATGTATACTTATGTATAGATATGTAGGCTTGAAAAATGAAGTGCTCTATATGTACACATATGTATTTTACTTATATGTGTGCATATGTATATGCATATATGTGCACCATTATAATATTGAGACTGGAGACTATTTAAAGACATATATAACAAGCTCTGAAAGCAATTCCCAAAGAGAAGTTCCAAAAATACCTTGGTCAACAGCACCATGTGATAGACAACAATCATTATTCAACCTCCCAGGAGGTTTTGGAAGGAATAATATTCATTGGGATTGAAAAATGTCGGTCTATTTATTTCTAAAACATCAATCCCTGTGTTTTATGGTTTTACTCCAATGACATTCTTCATTCTTCCTAGAAGTCATCCCCTTTGTGGAAATCTCACACTTCTCTAAGAGTGATTTCCCTGGAAAAAGAAAATAGCTGTTAGCAGCCAGGATGTATGAAGTTGTTGTTCTCCCCACCCCCCTCACCACCACCACCACCATCCAAACATACAATGACTATAAATTATTTAAGAAATATCTAAAGTAAATTAAGAAATAGGACCACCTCCTACTCCATCTCCCACCTGGCACGCACATGACACAGTCTTAACAGGCTGTCCCTCTTCTGCGTGCAAGTTGGCGTGTCAAACATTCACATGGGCCCATTTGGCAGCACATCAAGCATCCTTTTCTTGCATAGAAATCCAAAGAATAATGAGTATTATTATATTTCCTCCACAGCAATGTAATTGGCTGTACTAAAAGTGTTAAGAGAGACAGCATTCTACTGGTTTACATCTAAAATTTAGACAATGAACCATGAATGCCTCAAGCTGATCACCCGCCGAGAGAAGCCATAATAATAAGTCTGGCCAGATTTGCCTGCCAACTGGATGGCCCAGGTTTGGGCAGCAGATGTGCCATGGAGGTGATACATTTGGTTTTCAGTGGGGAGGGTCTATTGGTCTCATCTGTCTTCAGCACCCCTACTGGTCAGTCCGGGGCTGGGCAGGATTGCCAGCTGCTTCCAGAGCTGCTTTTCCTTGTGCCCTCCAGTAAATGAAAAAATTAAGCAATAAAAGAGCTATCTTTAAAGCAGAGGATCCATATCAAGCCTTTGTATCATATGATAATAAAGCACTTGAAAGTTTTCCTGCAAGTGATCCCTCTCCAAAATGGCATCGCATGTGTCCGACCCACAACCAGGCTCTGGATAGATTTCTTCTCATTTATGATTGGGTTTCTAGAGTAGCCCAAATAATACCTTAGGCCACCAGCATACAGATACTACAGCCCAATCAATAGGCATCTGACAGTGTATATAGGAAAGATACGGAGCTTATCTGCAGCATTATAAGTGCTTATCTGTCCAACATCTCCTTAATCAATATCTTTATTATAGTTTGCATTATCAGGCCATAAGTGTGGTCAGTATAGCTGGCTAATGGGCAACAAGAGTCAGGATTGTATTTCAGGTTTCGTTTTAACCTATTGGGCCAGGTGTAAGGCAATCCCATGGCCCAGTCCAGGCAGAGCCATAATTAGACCCTTTTGTACCTGGGCCAAGTAGCACAAGATGCAGGCGTGGTAAGCAACATGAAATGCGCTGTCAAATACTGCTGGGGAGGCAGTTATAAAGGGTTCAGGTGGCAGAACTCCAAGAGGCCTGGAAAGAGCTTACCCAGGGATTGATCACTTGCAGGCCATTTGGGTAACTTCCTATTTTAATTAATTCTTTCTAACTAGGTGCTAAGCTCAGTGGTTTCTAAGAATGAAAATGATGTCAGCACTTTCTAAATTTTGCTATCCTGGGTCAAATTCCTATTTCTCCTGCTCTAGTTCAAGCTCTGAGTTCAGGACCAATATAGCTAGGAGTTTTATCAAATTGTTCTAAGATACGAAGCATCACAGCTAAGGGAATCAATGTATGCTTAAGTCTGTGACCCTGGCAGTAGGTTTAAAAAAAAGGAAAATTCTCAGCAAAGAAATGGAAACTAATAATAACTAATTCCCCATCAATTGGGGAATGATTGAATAAATTATCATATATTAATATAATGGAACATTATTATTATTATTCTACTATATGGAATAATGAAAGATAGTTTCAGAGAAATCTGGAAAGGCTTATATGATCATTGCAGTGTAAAATGAACAGACCCTGGAGAAAAATTTATAATAAGCACAATACTTTGACACAAACAACTTTGAAAGACTTGCAAACTCTAATCAACATAATGTCCAACCATAATTCCAGAAGACCAATAACAAAATGTACTTCAAATAGAGAGGTAATGAACTTAGGATGAAGACTGATATATATGTTTTTTGGATAAGACAAATGAAGGAATTTGTTGTATTTGACTGTGCATGCTTATTACAAGAGTTTTGTTTTTCTTTTTTTTTTTTCAACAGATAGAAAGAAAATAGATTTCTATTCACTGAAAAAAACAAAATTTAATATAAATGGAAAGAGAAAAAAACTGTCTCTCCCTATTGTAGGTCCCCCCCACATATGTGAACAGCATTTATTAAACACCTACTACATGACAGCCATCATGCTAAGTGCTAGGAATACAAAGAAAGGCAGCTGCTTTCAAGGAGTCATTAGACTTTCACAACAATGGATAAATGCTTTTTGTCTTCTTAGTGAATTGGAGGAAAAAGAGTGAACTTGATAGTAGATGTTAGAAGAAGACAATATAAATTTCAGTTGGAAAAATAAATTCATGAGAGTGGAAGTACTTTAGATAACTTTACAATCACCCAAAGATATACATTTTAGTACAGTACTAAGAACAGTGTACTTGGAATTGGGAAAGGGCAAACTCCAGCTGTCCCACAATGCCAGGAATATCATATATTATAAAATTTTAAATAAATTTTAATAAATTATTGTTAAGTGAAATATTTATAAAGCACTTTGCCAGGGCCTGGCATATAGTAGGTGCTATATAAATGCTTATTCCTTACCATTCCCTTCTCTTTTCTTTATTAATTGAATTAAAAGCAGATGGTAAAGCACATGAAAATAATTCTGTCTCTTCCTATGTATTTCATTATTCTGCATGGCCCTTATGAAAACACAAGATCAGACAGTTGCCAATCAAAATCCTCTTTTTTAAAAAAATAAACTTATAGTAATAGCAGTGAACTATGTACAAAATGGGCTGTGTTCTTGTCATATTTTAAATGTTTGCTATTTTCCCATGTCCAGATTTAGTGGAAACTCAACACAGAGAGAATAAACAAATTATTTTCTTCCCAGTCAGAGTTAAGGTAAGAAAAATGTTCTACTTCATCATCTAAACCCTTTGATTGGGGAGAATAGAGGGAGGACACCGTAGTTTTAATTTATCTTTGCATACATCTAGGCATTGGGAAGGTAAGGAGAATATCCAGAATGCCAATATAAATTTTTTGTAAATTAACTTCAAGATTGTGGTACAGGATTTTTGAAAATAGAATGAATTATTTTTCCTCTTTCTGTCTTCCTTTTATTTGTTCCTCACCAGGTCTCCCTCCAAAAACAAATAGGAATTAGAAGCAAAGTTCAAAGCACCTTTAAAAAGGCAGGGGGGAGGGAGATTGGAGTGTCCTTCCTTCTTATTTCTGTCTCTTGGCTTCCCTGATTTCCTTCAAGTCCCAAATAAAATCCTGTCTTCTGTGAGAAGCCTTTCCCAGTCATATAATTTTATTGCCTTCTCATTGTCGATTTTTCCAACCTTTTCTGTATATCATTTAAGTTTGCACATAATTGTTTGAATGTTGTCTCTTCAATTAAACTGAATTTCTTGAGGGTAGGAACTATCTTTTGCCTTTCTCTACCCAGAACTTAATGGGGCATCTGGCACAAAGTAGGCACTTAGTGAATATTAGTAAAATTAGCACTTTGACTCTACAACTAGCTCTGATCATTTCCTACCATCCATTTGCCATTTGGGCTGGAAAAAGGGAATAAGAAGGGAAGAAGGGAAAAAGAGAAAGGACTGCAGAAAAGAGAGGGAGAAGTGTTGGGAAAGAGTTTTTAGCCACTCTAAACTGCAAAAATGTTCCTTTTTCTCTTCTCTTTTCACTAACCAGGATCATGGAAATAAACACCCAAGCACTGAAAAGGAGAGCAATAGTACATAACTGGGGAAGCTCTTTCTACCACTTTTAGCAATTCTCTTAAATAATATCTCTATCTCTAGAGCTGCTTTTATGCACCATAAAAACTCATGTGCACACACACAGAAGAGGCTGAAATTAATGTCAACATATATAATTTTACATAATACATTAATATTTTCATATTTCATGGTAGAAGATATAATTATAATTATATAATATTAATCAAAGATTTCTAGCCTAAAATCTTTTCATTAGACTTGTTTCCTAAATCTTAGGGGAAGATGGGGAGGGCACAACATTGACAGAGAGAAGGGAACATTTATTAAGTACCTACCAAGTATTAGTCACTACATTAAGCACTATCTCATTTGATCCTTATAATAATCCTACATGGTTGTGTTGTAATTATCTCCATTTTATACTTGAAGAAGCTACTTATGGTAGGCTGGCTTGTTTAGCCTCCCTGTGAGCTAGGAAATGTACATATAATTTATATGAACTGAGGAAACTAAAATTCAGAGGGGTGAATTAAGTTGTCTAACTCACACACCTAGTCAGTATTGTTGTTCACCCTTCATTCTCAAAGAAAGCCAATGACTTTACTAGGGCAATGTGAGCAACAGAAGCTTCTAAGTGAGAAATAACACAGGTATTCTGTAAGAATTAGAGACAGAAAGTAAAAATCCTTGAAAACTTCCTTGGATCTCTTATCTCCTCAATGTGGATTTTCCATTTAAAAGTCCACATCCATGTTGTGACTCATACTATTCCATTCTTGTCCATGTTTCCCTATGAAACTTTCATAGCAGATTTTTAACACCAATTTTTCCCAGTGACAATACAAATCACAAAACACCATTGTCTAAAGAATGAGAAGTTCCAGTGACTCAAAGACTTGAAAAAATATATATTTAATAAACAAATGAATAAAAGAAGAAAAGGTTGGGTCATAATTGAAAATTAAATTAATCTCTGGATTTATAGGTCATATTAAACCCAACTTCATCCCCAATATAAGCACAAGGCATTATATTCAATTCAATTCAACCAAACAAATATTTATTGAGCTACCTACAATATATAAAACATTCTACTAGGCACTAAGTATGCAAAATCAAGAAAGCAAAGGAAGCCTGTCCTCAAAAAGCTTATATTCTACTGAGATAGTAAGTAACAACACATAAAAACAAAGCCATTTCAAGAGCAAGAGAATGACTAAGGGGGGGGGGGTGGGAATCAAGAAAGGTCTTGTGTGTAAAATGGTACCCAAGCTATACTTTCAAGGAAGTCAGGGATTCTACCAGGTTGAGATGACAGAACACATTTAAGTCATGGAAGGTAACTTTAAAAAGCCCAAAGTTGAGGGAATGGAACGGTAAATAGCAAACCTGCAAGTTAGACTAAAACAAACAGTGTTTGATAGGGGATAATGTGAAGTAAAGTGGAAATACAATTGAGACACAGATTATGGAAGCCTTTCAATGCCAGACTGAGTAGTTATTTGATTGGTTTTATTTTGTGGTAGTGGTTGTTATTATTTTCAGGATTTTTTGAACTAAGCTTAGTGGGAAAAGAGAACCTTTGAAGATTTTCTATCCTCTCTCTCAAAAACTATATCTTCCCAAACTCTCAAAGAATTTGATATTGTCCAGGAAATCCTCCTTCCTCTCTGCAATCATCTGGGCCATCTGCTTCCATCTTCTCCAGGGACCACATAGCTGAGAAGCTCCTCTCTTCCAGGTAGCAGCTGTAGGTGGGAGGGTGAAGCTCCACTAGGGAATGGAATCAATCCTGAGTACTTAGAATTTCAGGCTAATTTGGATGAATTAAAGTTTTTTTTTCAACTTTCTTTTCTGCTAACCAAATAACTCAAAACACTCTTTGTATTTCACAGTAATATTGCAAATAGTTACTCTAATGTTTATAGATACCTGGGTTCTAGTCCTTCCTCTTCCACCAAACAGCTGTTTGATCTTATTCAAGTTGCTTCAGTTTTTTGGCCCTCAATTTCCTCTTGTGAAATAGAAGAGGACTAAATTAGTTGATTAGAAGATTCTTCCAGATCCAAGAATCTAAATTTATGTTTTGTTGTTATTCAATTGTTTTCAGTAATAGCCAACCCATTGTGATTTGGGGCTTTCTTGATTAGGACATTGGAATGATCTGCCATTTTCTTTCAGGGATAGAGCTTTTCTTTCCATGCAACTGATTCCTCTCTTTCTGTGGGACATAGTTTTCTTTATTAACCCCAGCTTAAACAAAGCAAGATGGCAGCCACCAGGGAAAAGGACAAAGTTTAAAAATTCCTGTGGCTTTATTGCTTCGTAGCTAGTTGTTTTCATCAACTTCCTACTTATTTCTAAAAGAATATGGATTTCAAATTTATCATCAAACTATTAGAAATTCAATATCACTTTCCTCTCTTTTGCCTAATGGTTTCTAAATTAGCTCCAAGCTCCAAGATTCACTCTGACCTAAATATTTCATTTCTATAAAAGATAGAACACTTTTTTATCTTTATTTGTAATTATTATTTAAAATATACACAACTTAGAATTTGTGTTGATCAACAGATCAATATGTGCTAACTTAAGAAACAAATATTTAGGGGAATGTGAAGAGATTAATATTCCTAAATCCAGAGGGGAACAGTGGATTTAAAATAAATAAATAACCTATAATTTTATTGATTCTTTCTAGAAATAAGGTAAGGGGATGGGAGAAGAAAGGTCACTGGTCACTGATCCTAGCCCAAGCCAGATTACTGGCACAAAAGTAACCTCTCTGTGACATCTCCCACCCCTAATGACATTGCTTCCTTGTTCTTCCTCCTAGTTTCTCTGGGAAAATGCCCTCACTTGCTTCAGAAAGGTGGAGTGTTTTCTGAAGGACATCCCTGGGAATCTGAGTGCTACACATATTGATGTGATTTTTGATTAGCTAAAAGACTTCTGAATCAACGACACTGCGTGTGACATATGTGAAGATGATGTGACTTTGGATCAGCAGAGCATCTTCAAAGAAGAGAAAGAAATGTCATTTGAGGGAAAAGGGAACAGGAAAAAGCATGGTGTGAGGGACTCCCAAAGCCACAGCCACATAAAGAAAGTTACCCTCTCCCCAACATGTCCCTTAATTCCCAATGCCTGAAACCCCAGGCACTTAAGAGCAGACTTCCCCTGTGAGTGTTCGCTCCTTATTGAAGGTGAGATTTTATTGTACCTCCCAGTCAAAGCATCCATTTAATCTTGTATTTTCAGTTGTCAACATTAATCTATCTACCCTCCACCTTGAGGATTTTTATTTCACTGTTTGCTATTCAAAATAATAATAATTGATGGCTACTGATGATTGTTTTTATGTAAAAAGGATTTGACAGGAGGAATTAATCTGGCTAAGAGTAAACTAATTGTTACCCTCCCCGTTAAAGTGACCCCAGAATGCGACTTTTTCCTTAACCCTTAACAGAGCATCTTATTCCTGACCTACAAATATGTGATATATAGTAGATATTTATTATTTTAGGTCAATATGCCTCTTAGAGATAGGAAAACAAAGTCATGGTTGGCCAAGATCCTGGCCACCTTTCCCTAGCTAGACTCCATTAGTTCAATGATAGAACTTCTCCTCCTTCCAAAAATTGCAGTGTCTCTGGAAGTAAAATGTGCTGGATCCCAGAGGATATCTAACTAAATAAACACTTCACTGTAGTGTGTACTGGCCTGGGTCCCTGAACCTCTGTTTAAATCCTGCAACCCAAGGAAATCTGTACTATTTCTGCATCTTTTTTGTTCAATCTCTGCTTCTGTCACCGTCCAGCTCCTGTGACATCAAGATTGGTAGCACTTTGGGTAGTCTGCCCTCAGGTCAAGTCCAAAATAACTTTAGAGCTTAGGGAATGCAAAAATTGTCTATCTACAGAAAGCCCCCATTTCCCTTTGTTATTACCTTCACAAGAGCCAGTCTGGAATAGTACACAGTATTGGACTCATAGTGAGGAATACTTGGACACTTCCCAGCTATGTGACTCTGAGCAAGATATGTAAGCTCTGGACTCAGTTTCTTCTCTGTAAAATAGGGACAAAATAAATTATAGGTTAATTGAGGCAGCTAAGTAGTACAGTGGATTTAGACTTGGTCTTGGAGTCAGGAAAACCTTGATATTTTATTATTAATAATATTAATATATACACATAATAATAAAATATGTGTAATATAGTATATAATAAAATAATTAAAATAATATTAACATGTTAAATTACAGATATTTATTAGCTGTGTGACACTAAGTCACTCAACCTGTCTTGGTCTCAGTTACCTTGCTTGTAAAATGAGAATAATAGCAACCTACTTCACAAGACTGCTGTGAAAATCAAATGACAAATGTGTCTGTATATTTGTGTGCGTATGTGTGTATAAAGTGCTTTGCAAAGTTTTAAGTGCTATATAAAAGCTAGTTATTAGTATTACTATTATTAGTTCATAGAATTGCCATGAAGAGCAAATGAAATCATGTATATACAGCACTTTGCAGACTCTGAAGCACCATATAACTGTCAGCTATTATTATGTATGCATGCTTCTCCTGGGGAAAATATATTTATTCTATTTGTAAAAATGCACTCATTTTAAAAAGTCAAGAGAATTAGATTCCAGCTGCAGCTTCATCGTTGACGTGCTAGGAGGTTTTGTGTTGATCATCTGACCTTTCCGCTCCTCAGTCACTGTACAGCAAAGCCTTAGGGATCTGTGGCTTAGTATTGGAAAGGAATCTGGCTTCTCTGTGAGAAGTCCCATTAGGAAAGCTTTGAGCACTTTTTATATACATTGAGATGCTGGGCAGAAATGCAGGTCACAGATAGGGCTAGTATTACTTTCACTTTCCTCATGGCCAAATGCAGCTGCTCTCCTATATGTCTACCACCCACGCTGAATCAGATAAAAGAGTGGAGCATTTGAACATTAGTTCAGATTTCTTGTTTGAAAGAAATACCATGGAATCTGCCACCTCCCCGAAAGGTATATTTCAATTAGCCCTACTGACATATTTCCAAGTTCTTGAGCTATCGGTTTATATGAAACAGGGTTAAATCTGCTCAGGAGAGGTTTGCCTTTCCTTCCTGTGACCTCAGGAATGATTTAATTAAGCTTCCACTCCAAGCCCAATTTATAGTCTGAAAAGTGTTCTCCCAGCAGCTGCTTCGATGTGCTATGTTTTTCAATGAGTCGAAATGCAATAAGTTAAATTAAAATGCCATGCTGAGTTTCTGCTGCCACCCCAAGATCAGCCCTGACAACACATTTGTCTCCGAATATTTAACACTGAAATATTTTAAATAAATGAACGGTGCTTACTTTGAGTGTTGTTGCCCACACTCATACTTCCAATGAAATTGGTCTTCTAAAAAGACATCCCTATGGGGCATCCACACTAGGACAATAGTACCTGGAGTTCAATGGGAGTTAGGAATTTTCTTCCCAGGAAAGAATTTAATTTAAAGAATTTATTTTAGGAATCACACGTGCTTCTTTTCTAGATTTTTTAAAATGCAAAAGGATAGGATATTAATAAAGGTAACCAAGAGATAGAAGAATGCAGATTGTTTTTAGACTATCAGAGCACAGGAATTCTAGTTTGCCCATCCATCCTGTCCACTAGACCAGTCCTGGAGAATTAAAGATAAATGATAAGCTAGATTTGCTTTATTAAATCATGTTAAAATTTGGGGTGTTAGGGGCAGCTAGGTGGCGCAGTGGATAGAGCACCAGCCTTGAATTCAGGAGGACCCGAGTTCGAATCTGATCTCAGACACTTAACACTTCCTAGCTGTGTGACCCTGGGTAAGTTACTTAACCCCAGCCTGGGGGGGGGGGGAATTGGGGGTGTTTTGTAAAATAGGGGTTAGAAGAATATGTTGAAAGCTGGCAAAAAAAATCATAAGCAATTTTCAAATCGACTATGCTGCTAAGAATGTTGAGTTGCTCAGATGAAAGAAACTATAAAGAACACTTAAGCTCAGCTCAGTTTTCATTTGATGGAAGTCTTTGGAAAAATATGAAGTCATAAATCCTATTATCCTTGATGACCGTGGATCCTTGTTCCATTAATGTTCCCATTTTTATTTTAATTTAATTTCTTTTAATATTATCTATTATGGGTATTGGAGGAAATAATGCTAGATGGCATTTGTATATTTACAAAGAATTATATATCTATTGAGGCAGCTAGATGTCTTAGAGGACAGAGTACTTACCCTGGAAGGAAGACCTGAATTCAAATCTGGTCTCAAATACTCATTATTTGCCTTCACCCACTATGGCAAACTGCTCCAGTATATTTGTTTAGAAAACCCCACATAAGGCTTCCAAAGGGTCAGACATGACTAAAAAATGACTGAACATCTATCTATATAGCTATTTGAGCTACACATAACCCTATGACAGAAGAAGTACAATTATTATTACTCACACTTTATTGATGAGCAAACAGGCTCAGAAAAACTAAGTGACTTACTCATAGTCCTAGAGCTTTGAACCATTAAGCTCCAAGTCCAGCATTCTCACCACTCTACCATGCTGAGTCTAATGGCCATGACTGAATATAATCCAGGAATTGAGAGTGGAGAGTATGCAATGAAAGCAAGAAAAGTAGGATGAAATCCATTTTCAAGCTATAGCATTTCCCTGTCCTTTTATCCTACTAAACCAAGAAACAGGGAAGATGGCTCACAGAAAAACTGTGAAGGTTCAAATGGGAATAATTATTCCACTTATTTATTAAGGATATTGAGGAATTGATGCCCAGCTCTTTTAGACACCATGACGGATGGAGAAGGAATAAATGTGGTTCCTTTCTTCTCAAAGAGTTTGCAGTCCAGTGGGAAAATATGATGGTGGGGCCAGCTAAGTGGAACAGAGGATACAACACCAGCCCTGTGTCAGGAATAATCTGAGTTCAAATCCGGCCTCAGATATTTACTTGTTATGGATAAATTAATTAATAATAATAATAAGCAATTATCTTCTTTCTACCTAATGAGATTACATCCAGTGTTGTGTTCATTTCTACATGCATATAGATGCCACATTTTAGAAAGGAATTTAAGAAGCTAACTTAGAAGATTTTAGAAAGCACATTAAAGGGGCCCAGACTCAGCAACAGATATTTATTGCACTTGCTAGATGCAAAGCACTATTCAAGACACTGGAGATCGAAAAACAAAGATGAACAACAATCCTGGCCATCCATTCCACCCAATCTGAGGATCAGAAGAACTGGAAATGTTTAGACTGAAGAAAAGATTTGGGGGAAGAGACAGATCACTTCTGTCTTCAAATATTTGACACGTTGTCAGAAGAGGGATTGTGTGTTATTTGAATCTGTAGGATACAGAGCAAAGGGAGGCAGATTTCAGTTCATTGTAAAGAACTTATTAACAATTGAAGCTATCAAAAATAGAATAACCTGTCTTATAAATTTCCTAGACCAAGAAAATTCCAGAAGACTTCCGTGCATTTTTGTGGAGAAGATTCATGTTTCAGGTAGGATATTGGACTAACTAAAATCTAAGGACACTGGTTTGCTCAACTTTAAAATAAGGGAGTCTGACAAGCTGATCTCTTCAGCTCACAGTCTACAGCATTGTGCCTGATTCTTTCCATTTCTAAAATTCGAGCTTTCCCCCAAATTCTATGATCTCTTACATATTGTGAAATTGAACCAAGCCATCAGAACCCTGTAACGATTTCTGTTAGTATTGCCTGTCCCCTAATGGCTGGGTTCTGAACTGCATAAATCCGTTTGAAAATGAAATGGCATTTTTTTCCCCTTAAGCTTTATTTCAAAAGGGCAAATAATGCAAATTTTGTACAAAAACATATTAAAGGATTTCATCTCTGTAATAAATCCCCCTTCCATTAAGGTTATTCTCCAATGCTTCACTATGGAGAAAGACTGGGATTCTGAAGACTACGCCAGCAGAGTTGAAGATCAGGAAAATCCTGCTGAACAAGATTTGATGTATGGGCCAACCTAGACTACGTCCAAGAACTGACCCAGCTGGGCCAACACATTCATTGCCAGAAGCTGGCCAACAGATGATGATTGTTTTGTCCAAAAAAACCCTCAAAAACATATACTAAGATATGAACAAGTTGTGATTTGTATAAATTGATGGAGGAAATATATAATAGTCACAGATTGAAAGAGATCTTGGTACAAGCTATAAGTTAATAAAAAGCTTCCTCTAGAATACATCCAGGAATTGATTCTTCTGTCTTTACTTAAAGACCTGTAGTAAGGAGAATCTGTTCCCTATAGCAGCAGCCCTTTCTTCTAAGAGAAAATTCTAGTTATTATAAAACATCTAACATTGAGTCAAAAGTTTTGTATTTCCAGTTTCCACCCATTGTTCTTAATTCTAGCCTCCAGAGCCAAAGAGAATAAATCTAATCTCCCTCCACCCCCTTTTTGGAGGCAATAACACTAAGGTAAAAGAATAAAATGAGTCATAAAGTTATAAAGGCATGAAGAAAACAAAATTATCCCTCTTTACAGATGACTTGATGACCACTCACCCTTCAGACAGCTGAAGACAGTTGTCACCTGCTACCCATAAGTCATTTCTCTTCCCAGACTAAAGATAGCCAATCCTTTCAACTGTTCATTCAACAGGTACCCAAGGTCCATCATTATCCTCTAGCTTATCAATGTTTCAGCACCTAAGGCATTGTACCCACAATCTGAATATATATTTTATTAGTCAAAGTTTGTTTTAAGACTATAGCTAGCCTTTTTTTAATGGAAATCAGAATTGGGTTTGCTACTAATTTCCATATATGCTACAGGACATTGTAGGAAGTAAATCATGGGCTTTTTTATCGATTTCTCTAAAAAAAAATCAAAATCAAAATAACTGAGGTTTCACCTCATATCCAAAAAATGGGCAAGGATGACAAAAGATAGAAAAGGACAGAGCTGAAAGGAGGAGAGGTGTAGAAAGACAGGCATCCTAATATACTGTTGATGGAGCTATGAATTCATTCAAATATTTCAGAAGATGATTGGAAAGTATCCTGTTTATAAAAAATTATTCAAATGCCCCTAGTTTTGTGATTCATTCCTCTGCTAGGCATATAATCCAAGGAGATCAAAGATAGAAATGTTGCAAATAGACCAAAATATTCATATCAGCACTTTTATGGTAGCAAAGAACTAGAAATTATATAAATATCCATCATTTGTGGATAAATTGTAGTATATAAATATGTTGAAATACTATTATATTCTAAGGAATTATTATGAAAAATACAAAGAAAAGTGAAAAGACTTATGTGAACTGATTGGAGTGAAGGAAACAAAACCAGGCAAATAAGCACAATAGCTATAACAATGTAAATGAGAAGAAACTAAACTGAATTTTAAATAATTATAATGACCAAGAAGCTTGGTTTAGAAAAATTGAGAAAATGTTACCTCCCTCCCTTATTCACAGGAGTGATATTGGTATCAGACTCAGGATAAACATAAGTTAATTTTGCTAAAATGCTTTTTTTTCCCCTTCTTTTTTTACTTTGTTATGAGGAATATAGATGCACTTAGAAATAATGATGATAGGGGCAACTAGATGGCACAGTGGATAGAGCACTGACTCTGGAGTCACTTAATTCATGACCAGACTCTGACACTTAGCTGTGTGATTTTAGACAAGTTACATAACCTTGATTGTTTTGCCCAAAAAAAGAAAGAGATGATGATATAAAAATAAAAGATATCGATAAAAAATCTTCAAGGAACTTAAGTTTCTAAGTAAAATAATGCTACCAAGGGAAATTGTAAAGAAGAAGAAAAATAAGAAGTCTGGGTCATCTTAAAAGCTACTGAAGGTAGGACACTTTGAAGTGCAAAGAGAAACAAATTCTCAAGGAGAGGAAGGGTTTGTTATTTTTTGTATGTGTGATGATAATAGGCAATACTTGGTGCTTGAGTAGAGAAGGATCTTCCAAAGTGGTTCCTGGTGGGCCTTTTCAAACCATTTGGGAGTGATTACAGAAGCAAGAACTGAACTAAGTGGAAATTTCCAAGTCCCAGGGTTATAGCATTAAGGGAGGTCAGGACAGAGCAGTCAGTGTTCCTTAAAAATCAGTGGCAATATCCAGAGCCAGCACACAAGAACATTCCACCACAAGCACATTTTGCCAAGAGAGAGAAAGAGTGGGCCCAACCCTCTAATGCATGAATGACTCTAGGAAACAAATTACCAGGCTATATCTGGGAAAGGGTAAAAGTTATGACTGATCATTTCACAAAATCATAAAATAGCTAGAAGAAAACTTGAAGATTATCAGGCCCAAAACTTTCCTTTTCTAAAAATGAGAAAATTCCTTGTTAGTCTTTGGAGAGGGAGCAAAGAGAAAGTCAGGGGACAATGTTTACTGAGAAGTTTGATTAGACTTCTGAATAGAAGCACTTGTCTTAAAATTATTAAGCAGCAGAAAAGTAACTCCATTCTTACTGTTGCTCAAACCACAAAAATAACCTATTTTTTTTTAAATTACTTCCCAGCAGGCTGACAGCAAGGCTCAATGAGTTAAGCAGTCATGCTAAATCATTATTTCTCTTTTCTTATATTAATTTTTCATTTTTCTTCTAATTATTCCTATTTTCTTGGTTTTTTTCTTTTTATTAAAGATTTTTATTTTCAAAACATATGCACAGATAAGTTTCAACATTCACCCTTACAAAACCTTATGTTCCAATTATTTCCCCTTCCTTCCTCCTACTCCCTCCCCCAGAAGGCAAGCAATCCAATATATGTTAAACATGTATAATTCTAGGGGCAGCTAATTGGTGCAATGGATAGAGAACCAGATCTGAAGTCAAGAGGACCTGGGTTCAAATTTGCCCTCAGACACTTAACACTTCCTAGTTGTTTGATCCTGTGCAAGTCACTTAACCCTAATTGCCTCAGCAAAAAATGTGCAATTCTTCTATATATTTTCCCACAATTATCATACTGCACAAAGAAAATCAGATCAAAAAGGGAAAAAAATGATAAAGAAAACAAAATGCAAGCAAACGACAACAAAAGTGAAAATACTATGTTGTGAATCAACTCAGTCCCCACACTTCTCTCTGGGATATCGATAGCTCTCTTCATCAAAAGACCAATGGTCATCAATGGTCTATTTATTTGTTTCAAAGAATAATTTTAAATTAAATGATATGTAAGTTAAGCATACAGCACTTCGAGTTTTTGGAAAAGCGTTTAAAAAAAAAAAAAGAACAAGGAAACAAGGAATGACTATCAACTTGAGAAATATATATTTTGTCTGAAATTTCTTTCACTAAAAAGCCATAAATGAAAGAATACCTATTTGTTTTGCCTTATAGAGATGGTATAATAATCATTACATGCCAGCTGCAAAAGGCTCTAAGTACACAGAAGAATGTATTTTATAAACCCAAGATATTACATTAACATGAGATTTCACATGTATAGGTGTTTGCAGTAGTAGTAGCAGCAGCAATAGCATTAGCAATAGTAGTAACAGTAGCAGTAGCAACAGTAGCAATAGTAGTAGCAGTAGTACCAAAAGCAGCAGTAGTAGCAATAGTACTGAAAACAGCAGCAGCAGCAGTAGTAGTAGTAATAGCAGTAGCAGTAGTAGAAGCAGCAGCAACAGCAGTAGTAATAGCATTAGTAGTAACAGCAAGAGAATAACAGTAACAGCAGTAGCAGTAGTAATAGTAATAGCAGTAGCAGTAATAGTAGCAATAGCAGCAATAATAGGAATGGCAGTAACAGTAGTAGTAATAATAGCAACACTACTACAGCAAGAGCAGTAACAGGAATAACAGTAGCTGTATAATAGTAGCAGTGGTATCAGTAGTAGTAACAGTAGCAATAGCAGCGGTAATAGTAATAGCAGTAACAGTAGTAGTAATAATAGCAGCAGTAATAGTAACAGTAGTAGTAATAGTAGCAGTAATAACAGTAGCAGTAGTAGTAATAGTAGTAATGCCAAATAAGCTCATTATTTTTCTTGTGTATTCTTTACAAGTATAAGGTAAAAACTCAAGTCTCCAGGTTATCTACTGAATGTCTGATGAAGCTTTTCTTTTTTCACTGAATCAAGTTCATGGCTAATCCACACACCTAAGCTATGTCCTTGGGTTTGATCTTTAAAGGGGAGCTGAAAGAAGATTAACCATGAACTCAGAGAGAGCTAGAGTCAAAGAAATAGGATAGAGAGGGGAAAAAAATGGCAAAAGACTCAGTTCTCTAGCAAATGGATTAAACCTCCACTTGGCCTCTCCAAGAAGCTACTTAGTCCCCTTAGGACAGGGAAAACTAGTTCCAAAGGCAGACATGTATGAATGAAAAGAGAGTTCAATATGTACAAGGAGCCATAGCCACATAGAAGAGTAAAGAGGAAGAACGATTAGCATAGCAAGACCCATGAAGGAAGGAGTCAAATAGACCTATTCGAATCCTGCCCAACAAATCCAAGAATTTTACTACAAGCAAAACAGAAGTATGTTCATAGCATTTGGCACCCTGAACAATACCTTTGAAACTGTTAGTTAGGGGAACCAATGGAGGGAGATGGCAAAATTTGGTTGCCTAGAGAAGTTCATCAGCATTGTATAACTGTCATACAACCATCATAGCAGTTTCGTGATATCATGTTTATACAGATTCTAGATAAAGAACGATGGTCTCATGCTTTCCTACTCACCAACAAAGTGAAATAAGATTGTGTTCTTCCTCCCATGTTCTTCAACATGATGTTTTCCATGATGCTGTCTGATGCCTGCAATGAAAATGAAAATAGCATCAAGGTCAGCATCCACAAGGATGGTAAACAATTTAACTTGAAAAGACTACAAAGGCCAAAGTGAAAGGAGAGTTTTGTTCACAGATGATTGTGCACTCAGTGCAGCCTCTGAGGTTGAGACACAACAGAGCGGATCAATTCTCTGCCATGTATTAATTTTGACCTAACACCAAGAAAACATCATCCGTACATGGAACCATCAATTATAACAAACAGAGAAATTTTGAATATTGTGGATAAGTTCACTTACTTTGGCAGTATATTCTCCAGAGCTGTCCACATAGATGATATGATTGACACACATATTTTGAAAGTATAGGAAAGAAGTATTAGGCTCCATATCAAACTGAAGTCTACAGAACCATTGTGCTCACTTCATTGTTTGCCTTTAAAACTTGGACAGTCTATTAGCTCCATGTCAAAAAACTGAATTACTTCCACTTGAAGTATCTCAGAAAGATCCTGAAAATCACCTGGTTTAGAGAAGGAACTGGATACTGAGGTCCTCTCTTGAGCTTAAATTGAGTTTGAACTCCATTGGGCTAGCCACATATTTTCAATGCCAAATTCATGCTTACCCAAAATACCTGAGAATTCACACAAGGTAAGTGCTCACATGGTGATCAGAAAGTGGTATAGCAGGATGAATACAGAGAGGCTTGGAGAGACTTAAATGAACTAATGCTAAGTGAAATGAACAGAACCAGGAGATCATTATATACTTCAACAACAATACTATATAAGGATCAATTCTGATGGACATGGTCCTCTTCAACAATGAGATGATTCAAACCAGTTCCAATTGATCAATAATGAACAGAACCAGCTACACCCAGAGAAAGAACACTAGGAAACAAGTGTGGACCACAACATAGCATTTGCACTCTCTGTTGTTTGCTTGCATTTCTGTTTTTCTTCCCAGGTTGTTTTTACCTTCTTTCTAAAAATGTATAAATATGTATACACATATTGTATTTAACATATAATTTAATATATTTAACATGCATGGAACTACCTGCCATCTAGGGGAAGGGGTGGGGGGAAGGATGGGAAAAGTTGGAACAGAAGTTTTTGTAAGAGTCAATGTTGAAAAATTAGCCATGCATAAGTTTTGTCAATAAAAAGCTATTAAAAAAAAAAAAAAAAGAAGTGGTATAAGGATTCTCTTAACTGATCTAAGAATAGCTTTGATATTGAATTGTGACATCAGAAATACTGGTATAGAATCACCTAGTATAGCACAACTGCTTCAAAAAAGGTGATATTCTCCATGAACAAAGAAGAATCATGCAAGTACAAAAGAAATGAGCTGTGCAAATCCAGAGCCACTTCCACTCTAAATGTGTGCCATGTGTGCCAGATTTGTGTTAGTCCTTTCTGAATTCACATTGGATTGATCAATCACAGGCTAACACATCATATCCTAACTCCAACATCTCTGAAAACAAAGAATGAGGGCCAGCTAGGTGGCTCAGTAGCTAGAACACTAGCCCTGAAGTCTGGAGAACCTGAGTTCAAATGTGGCCTCAGACACTTAATACTTACTAGCTATGGAACCCTAAACTAGTCACTTAACCCCAATTGACTCACAGAAAGAAAGAATGAAGATTAAGAAAAAGAAAACAAAGGATGAACAGCAACCATGTGCTTGCACTGTGCTAAGTGCTTTAAAAATATTAACTCAATTTATCCTCACAATAACCTTAGGAGGCAAATTCCATTGTTATTTTCCCATTTTAGAATTGAAGAAACGAAGAGATCAGAGATTATTTAGGTGATTTTTTTCAATGTCATATAGATATTAAGTTTCTGAGTCAGGATTTTAACTCAGATCTTCCTGCCTCCAGGCCCAGAATTTTATTTTTGCCACCTTAAAGCTCTGTATAAATGTCAAAAGAAAAGAAAGGAAAAGCAAGCGTTTTATATTTATTGTCTCAGGCTAAATTCTTTTACAAGGTTAAATAAAGCCTGTTACATATGTCATGTGTTATTAGTCTGAATACTTATATGAGAGTTGAGGGACCTTTTAAGGAACAATATGCTTTGTTGGTGAGGTTATCAGCCATATAAAATATGAATTGTTGAGAAGCCTTTAGCTTGAACCTAGTCTGTGGGAGACAAGAGTTGTAGTTCTTAGCAAAACTTACATAATCTAAATATTATTAATACTTTCATTTATGAAATAACTCATTTGCAAATTTTACGGTTCATAAATCTCACACATATAAAGTAGATTGTACAAGTTTATATACCCATTTTACAGATGAGGAAGCTGAAGATCAGATAAGTTTAGTTATATGCCTAAAGGTATATAAGAGTTAGAATTCAAGTCTAAATCTGACTCTAAAACCAGTGCTTCACCAATTTTTTTCAGGAGAAAGAAGCTACTCCCTCATAATTCAATTCAAATTAGTAGTTATTCAAAACAGAGTACTTGATGTTGTTATTCACCCTCCTTTCCAGAGTTCTTCCATGATTCCCATTTTTAACGCTACTAAAGTCAATGTGGCTAATTAGCCATTTCTCAAACTCAACTTTCCTTACATTTATCTTTGGATTTTTACAGAGGTTGTTTCCCATGCTTGATACATATTTAACACTAACCCTTAGAATCCTTCATGGCCTTTTAGGTTCACCCAGGATATCACCTCTTACATGAAGCTTTCCTTGATCCACCTAGTCATTGGTTCTCTCTTTCTCCTCAAATTACCTTGTACTTACTAATCTGTGAAGAAAATATTCCTTAAGATAGGGAAGCAAAAAAAAAAAAAAAAAAAACACTCCAAAATATTCTAGGAACATGTGATATTTGAGCAAAGAACTAGAAACTAAACTGGGGAATGGCTGGACAAATACTACATGAACTTAATGGACAACTAATGCATTGTAAGAAATGAAGGGGACAACTTCAAAGAAATTTGTATGAATTGATGCAAGAGAACAATTTATTCAAAAACAACATTGTAAAGACAAACAACTTTGAAAGACTTAAGAATTCTGATCAATGCAATGATCGATCACAATTTTAAGTGATTCATATTTGCTACCCATCTCCTGAAAGATAGATTCAGGGAACAGAATGAGACATACATACATACATATATACATATATACATATATATATATATATATATATATATATATATTTTTGGATATGGCCAATAAGGAAATTTAATTTGCTTGATGATGAATATTTCTTCCAAGGATTTGTTTTTTTTCTTTTTCAGCCATGTGGAAAAATGCTTTTAAAGGCATATCATGAACATTTAGTTGTTATTCTTTGTTCCAAGATACTGTTGAGGTTCAGAAAGGACCTCAAAACGTTGGGGGTCACAGACCAATGTCACAAGGTGTCTCAAAAGAATTTGCAGGCTTGAATCCATATCCAAGTCAAGGGGCAAAATTTATTGTAATTATAACACCAATTGAAAGGGGCTAAGTTCCAAAAGAATTTAGCAAAGAACCAGGAGCAAGGAAACAAATTTACCCAGTTCTTCATGTCACTGATATGCTCATTTTATGGCTAGGAGGTAGAACTGAGGAGTGGTTTCAGGAATTTATTTATCACAGACCAGCAGATTTAGGACTATCCTAAGGTCAGATTTGGAATCATTGTTAGAACAAAAGTACTGTAAGGTTGGGGTGGGAAGTTTGGAACCTCCTTTCTGATGTTTCCCTTAGAAGATATATTCCCATCAATACTATTGAGTCTGGAACATCATGAAGGACAACAGAGACAACATTTGCCAAACTGATTGTGATTTGAAATAAAAATCATAGGAACAGTTCAAAAATACATATATATAATATTTTGAATATATTAATATTAATGGACTTTGTTAATCAACATCTATTGGAACACTTTTGAGGCCATAATTAAGATATTTCTTATGTTTAAAATATAACTGAAAAATTCATGGGAAACACTATAATATATTGCAAATAGAAAGCAATCATGACTAATCCAAGAAATATTTGTGTAACTTTGTAGTTCCTTCCTCTCCTTATTTTTCATCTTATCAGAATCAAAAACACTTTTTTTTAATGTCATTATTTAGGTTGATCCAAAGACTATGAAAAGGTTAGATTACTAAGACCTGCCCTGTTTTTGATTCCTAAATACTGTGTGGAACAGTAGGACCTCTAAAACAATCATAAGTCCAAGTATGAGTGTAGGGAAAAGTTCATTTCTTTCTCATAAGATAGGGTGGGCAGTCTCAGACATACACACAGGTCAAAGAATATTCCCTTTTCTATTCCCCATCACAAGCTCCCCTCCTCAACCCTCTGGATCCTTTCCCCATGGGCTGGGATTTCTAAAACCCAGTTTCTAAAAAAAAAAAAAAAAAAAAAAAAAAGAGGTAAGAAAGCCTGAGACTATCAAATGCTTAACAGAGTAGGAAGTCTCCCACTCAATCCAGTCCCTGCTCCCAAGGAGTGTCCATTCTAGAAGGGAAAGTTAACAGCAGAAAGCAAGGGGAAAAGAATAAAAGATTTTTTTTCAAATCTCTGATGACCACCTGGATCACAAAACCCAGTCCGTGCCCCTAAGGAGCTTACATTCTCTAAGCTAAACTCCATCTGACCACCCTCCCATGTCCCTGTGGGTTTCAATTTTCTCATTTAAATTTCATTTCTTCAATTTAATTTTTATACTGTGGAAACCAAATAAATCCATTTCTCACAATAATAACTAGTTGTATGACTGAGCAAATCTCTGTTCTCGCTATGCAGCATGGGAAATATAATTCCAATTGCCTGTCCCACAGGTAGGGATAGGGATGTTCTCATCCAGGTCTTTTAACGAGTCTTTGAACTCCTTGAACACAAGATACTTAACCACTTAAAATAAAATGTCACCTGGTCCTACCTGAAAGAAAGGTTGTGGCCTTAGGCTTACCTGCCTGAAAGACTCTGAAGGATTTCCAGCAGGTTAAAACCATTTGACCATGTTTTGTTGTTCAGTATTTTCCAATATTCCCTCTTCTTTTTCACAATAGCAAATTGTTTGTTCACTGCCAGTCTTCAAATCATTTCTTCTTAAAATCAGGCTCATTTTAACTCCTCAGGTGGTGACACCAAAGGAGAAAAATACAGTGAAGAAATTGGTTTATAGCTGTTTACATTTTTGTCTGCTCCCAAATAAAGAGAAAGCTGAATGGTGGCTGAAATGAATTTAAACACACACACACACACACACACACACACACACACACACACACATACACACACATACACACACACACAAATAAACATTCTGATAAAAAAAAAAATCAAACCCTCAGAATTAAAAAAAAAAAAAATATTCCAAACAGAAACTCAGGGTGCTGCTATCAAGGACCATCACCTCTTTCCTCCTCTTCCCCCTGGTACAAGGAGGAGAGTAGTAGAAGCCCCAGTTCAGAAATATCATCCAACAAAGGAAAATCTGTCCTCAGGTAAAAATAAAACAAAAGGGAGGGAATGTATTTAGAAATAAATGTTATATCCATTTCTTTCTTTCTAAGTCTGCATTTAGGCAAATAAAATGCATTCTCAGCCATGTTTGTTTAGAGGTGTTCTTTTTTTGCTTTCCAAACCATAAAACATAGAAAAATGTAAGCCATAGAATTATTCATGATAAGAGCAAGATAATAGTCTGTTAAAAAAATTTACATAATTTGAAAAGTTCTTATTTATTGCAATAGCCACCTAATAGGGAGTAGTCAAGCAGATTTGAAAAACAGAGGTTCATTCCTCCTTTGCCAGCACAGTTTCTAATCAAAGTCTTTCATGTTCTTTATTAAAGATGTATTTATAACAGTCATTATTATTGAAAAGCATCCGTCTGATTCTTGACCCAGGGGTCAAAGAACAGCCTATTAGAGTTCTTCAGAAAGATGGCCCACAAGGCATTTTTAATAGGGAAAGGAGGCAGAATACATTTCCCCTTTGTGTGAGTATAAAATAATATCTCCTCAGTTAATCAGTACATTGAATCAAAACTCCATACTAAAACCCCTGAAATATATTCATGGGGCACCTTAACTGGAAATACTGGTTCTTAACAGTAAGATTTTTTTTTAAATAGTATATTAGGATTTGTGAAAACTCTCCTGAAAGTGGAGTCTTTCAATTAAATTTAATAACAATTCTACAGACCTTTACTGAGTACCCACTGTGTGCCAAGTATAATGCTGTGGGCTATAGAGTCCTCAGAGAAAACCTAGGGGAGTAATCTGGGCCAGTTAAGCTGACCTGGGGAAAGGGGGATCAGATGTGAGGCTCAGAAATTGTCAGCTCTCCAAATGAGATCTGACCTAGGGCTTTCTCAGACTGGGAAAGAAAAATAAGATTTAGGAGAAGGTCTAGCAGGGTCGAGGGCTTTAAAACAATGGAAAACACCTTGTTCCTGAATGAGCTGTATAATACAGATAGTTATCACTCCCAGAAACCTTTAAGGCTCTTGACTCCTAAAAGATCTTAAATTTAAATCCTAGGCTAGGACAGTAGATAAAGGAACTAAGTCTCCTTAGAAAATATATCAAGCTTTAACAACCAGCTGGTGTTTCTTTACCAGTGGATCTTGGGAAGCTGACAGAGTAAGAGGTAACCAAGTTCAGTGTCCCATTGATGTGACTGATATAGGAAATGATGTGCCACCAAGTGATGTGCTTTAGGAGAAGCACCAACAGCCATTCTCTTTGGCAAAAGATAAGTCTATTTTGGAGAAGTTATAGACAAAATAAGAAGATACCATAGTCACCAGCAATGGTAAATATGAAATAGAGTTGGGAGAGCATAGAAAAGGGTTTTAATAATTAATGATGACCAGCAGGATGATTTCAGAGAGGCCTGGAGAGATTTACATGAACTGATGCTGAGTGAAATGAGTAAAATCAGGAGATCACTATATACTTCAACAACAATACTATATGATGATCAATTCTGATGGATGTGGCCATTTTCAACAATGAGATGAACCAGATCAGTTCCAATAGAGCAGTAATGAACTGAACCAGCTACACCCAGCAAAAGAACTCTGGGAAATGACTATGAACCACTTCATAGAATTCCCATTCCCTCTATTTTTGTCCACCTATATTTCTGACTTCCTTCACAGGCTAATGGTACACTATTTCAAAGTCTGATTCTTTTTGTACAGCAAAATAACTGGACATGTATTCATCTATTGTATTTAATTTATACTTTAACATATGTAACATGTATTGATCAACCTGCCATCTGGGGGAGGGGGTGGGTAGAAGGAGGAGAAAAGTTGGAACGAAAGGTTGGCAATTGTCAGTGCTGTAAAATTACCCATATATATACATATATATATATATATATATATCTTGTAAATAAAAAGCTATAATAAAAAAATAAATATTAAAAATAATAATTATAATTAATGATGGAAAAGACAAGTTCCTTAGTGGAACTCCAATTACCCAGGAGAAAGGGAACACCCCAGTGTCTGGGGTCTTAGATGGCAGGCTCAGTCTAAAAGGGATTTAGCATCCTAAAAGAGAAGTAGGGTCTGAGAAGAGGAGACACCATAATGATGTGATCTCTGATGTGGGGTTTGGTACCAAATGATGACAGGCACCAAAAGGTGGGGTTCGGTCATGTGGAGATTTCACAATGGCCATTCTCCTTGGCAAAAGGTAGATTTAGGGGTATAGGTTACAGACAAAATGAAGGGATACAATAGACACTGGGAATGATAAATACAAAAAAGTGGGAGAGCGTATTAAAGACAAGTTCCTCAGTGGAGCTCACAATTACTCAGTAAAAAGGGAGCACCCCATTTTAAAAGAGTTAGTTAGCTATATGATTGTATAAATATGTATACCTATATTGAATTTGCATATATTTTTACCATGTTTAACATATATTGGATTACTTGCCATCTAGAGGAGAAGATGAGGGGAATGGGGGGGGGGGGGAGAATTGGAACACAAGATTTTACAAGGATCAATAGTGAAAAATTATCCTTTCTTTTCAAAATAATAATGAAACAAATTAAATAATAATTTTAATTTTAAAATAAACTAAATAACAAAAATAAAAATAAATAGCTTCAATTAAAAAAAATTAGCTGTAAGGAAAAGTGAAATTGAAAATCACAGTGGAGTTAGGGGAGATAAGTGGCATGGGGGAAGGGAAAAGACACCCTGAGGCAGGGTGCTTTTGCAAACTGACCAAAAGGAGGACAGCAGCAAAGCCATGAGCAGTTGTTTTATAGGGAAAATTTAGCTTCAGTCTTGACATAACTTGGATTTCTAACTGGATTACCTTTAAAGGATAGGACCAAGGAACTAAATGGATGTCCATTATCAGAGCCTTCTTCCTACTTGCCTAAAGGATTAATTTTTTATCAATTCCTCTGCTAACCACACCTAGCATTGAAGACTTCATCAATAAGGCATAGTGGAGATAGGAGAGATACCACATGGCATAGGGAAGGGGTAAGGAAAAAGAAACCAGGAGACAAAATGTCATGGAGGACTGATCCAAAGGGTTCAGCAGCTAGGACATGAGCCATAAGCAGACGTACAGGGAAAATTTAGCCTCAAGGACTTGGTGTGATTTGGATTCCTGACTGGATTACCTCCACAGAAGGTAGGACCACTGAGCTAAATTGAGCTGTCCCAGGGAACAATTTTATTAGTGCTCCAGGTCCCTCTATCAACTACATCCACCATTCAGGAACTCATCACCATCCCACAACTACCCCAAATATACAAATAAAGAACCTCAAATTCCCAAAAGTTCAGCAATGAGAAAAAGAAGAAAGATGGAAGAATCCAACATAAGGTAATTCGTACAAAATAAATAAATAAATAAATAAATAACTGAAGATCATCTCTTCAATTCGCTTCTCATAATACTTTCACCATCTGTTGGACAACATCACTTCTGTTAATATCCTAGTGGCACATAATGCAGCACTGTTGCTTCTAGAATAAGTGGCACCCCAGCTTTCTAGGTACTCCCTTCTAAACTTCCCTTTCCTACAGCTGGGCCAGCTCTTAATAAAGTATAAGAGGAAACAATCAGGAAAAGTGAGAGAAATATGGAGATGAGAACAAATGCAAAGACTTCTCAAAGAGCTCTCTCCAGTATCCTGCTGAAGGTTACCCACTCCAACCCTATCACAATCAGACCCCGGGTGCCAATCTAGGTACTAAAGAAAGTCAGTGGCAAAGAAGACAGTAGAACAGATAAAAATGGGACCAGGAAAGGTGGGAAATGTGTCCAATACCATAGCTACTCAGAGTCTTCCTGAGCCTCACTAGCCAAACCCACTATCTGCTGTGACTATCTGGTAGTCTCAAGTAGTAAACACTTTGTGAGGAGTATTAGAGGATCGGGATTTCCAAAGGGGAAAGATTGTGGTAAGAAATATATACTTAGCAAAGATACCATGGTTATATCAGCAGAGTGATAAAGGTCAGCAAAGGTGACTAAGGAGGAGAAATGAATAAGCATTCTAGAAAAACAGACAATTCAGTAGACAGATACTTTGCAACAATCAAAAGAGCCAAAATATACCAAAAAAAAAGATGAAGACATCACAACAAATTCTGCAAAATCATATGAAATGATAATGAAACAATTGCAAGAACTTCTAGAATCCATTCAAAAGAATAATAAAGGATTAAATTAAAACATCATAGAAATAAGAACAGAAATTAGAGCACTTAGGGGAGAAATCAGTAATTGCACTCAAAGACTGTAGAATTGAAAATAAATGGTAGAGATGTTTTCCACAACAGTAAGCCCTCTGAGAGAATGATAGAATGTAAAAATTCAGAGAGAGAAATAAAAATACTTGGAGAAAAAAATTTTAAATAAAATTGAAAGAATATGTGAGAACTTAATAGAAAAAGAATAGTGATTGAAAATAGAACACAAAGAGATGATCTAATAATTATAGGGTTTTGGGGGGAGGGTCATGGAAAAATACTCAAAAATGTTAAAAGCAAGTGAAAAAGAACACACTGGGAGAATTCAAGGAATATAAACAAAAAGAAATACCTAATTTAAGTCATCAAGAACTATTATATATTATGGCAATATTTATATATTTACATAAATATATAAATATTTATATATGTATATCTTTTTGTGGTAGCTAAGAACTGAATTGAAAATCAAATGGATGCCCATCAAGTGGGAAATGACTAAACAAATTGTGGTATATGATTGTAATGGAATATTATTGTGATATAAAAAGTTGTAAGCAGGATGATTTCAGAAAGACCTGGAAAGACCTATATGAACTGATACATAGTAAAGTGAACAGAAACAAGAAAATGTTATACACAGTAACAGCCATATTGTTCAATGAAGAACTATGAATGACTTGGCAATACAACAATCTAAGACAATCCCAAAAGAATAATAATGCAGCATACTATCACCTCCACTCAAAGAACTGATATTGATTGAATACAGAGTAAAGCATATTTTTCACTTTCTTTCTTTCATTTTTTTCCTTTCAGTTTTATTGCACAAAATGACTAATATAGAAATGTTTTATATTTTAAAAAAAGAACTATTATAATCAAATTTCAGAACTAAGACATCAAAGAAGAAATTTTTGTAGATAGGAATAAAAAAAAAAAACCTCTTCACATTATGAGGAAATCAATCAGCACAATATTATTCTGTAATTATAGTAAATCAAAGGAAAATTGAATTTGATAGTCTAAAAAGCAAAGGAAGTCAGTTGGCAACAAAAAAACAATATATTCTTCAAAGCTGAACCTAAACATCAAAGAAAAGAATTAGATATTCAAAAGAAGCCAAAGGTAAATAGGATGATCAACATATTAACCAAACAACAGAAAATTAAATTCTTCCAGATAATTATGAAAGACGATTGGAAGAATCAAAGTATTCTAGTTCCTTTTTAAAGTTGCTTCAAACTTTGTTTGTAATCCCTGCCTGATTTTAGAGAGAATACTTGATAAAGAGCAAGACAAAGGATGATAGCAATGATGTCCTCTTCCTTCCCCCCCCAAAAAAGAGGGCCAAGAACAGAAGTTCAGCATGAGGCACAGACAAGCAGAATGGTTTTGAAAGTAATTGTGTGGCACTTATTGCATCTTTTTTTTTTTAAAGCAAGTGTTATGAAATGGAGATTCATGGTATCAAACACAATGCCCTTTTGGGGTTCTATTGTGTGCTAGAAATGCTCTTTGGGGAGATATTTGAGTTCAAATTTTTAAAAACAATTTTTTAAAAAAGAAAAAATCTTTGACCAATTTGCACACACATGCATGATGGATGTGTTACTTGGGGATGAAAAGAAGTTCACAGCCAAAAGAAAGGGAATGACCTGGAAAATCAGTCTTCCCAAAAAATGCTAGATACTTCAGGAAATCAACTTCTTCAATATTAGATTATACATCTCAGCAGTGACTTCCAATGCAAAAGAAGAAATTAGTCAAGACCACAAGGAAGTACAGTTCAGAGATTGAACTAGACATCAGAGTCCACTCAGATTTTAATTCTTTGTTACAAAGAATAGCTCTCTGAAAGAAAGGAGGAAAAAAACAGAGAAATTTGGGCAATGTAAAAGTGATTTATAGTAATAAAATTCTTTTTTAAAAAACAAAATATAAAGAAAGAATAAGGAATTAAAAGAAGTAGCAGGCACTCCATCACTAGCTGCATCTCCAACTCTGTCCATTCAAAGTCCATTGGTTTCTGCTCTCTATAATTCATCATTGGGACAGCTCTGTGATGTAAGGAACAGAAATGTTCATGATAACATACCCAGCAGACAAATGTTGAAACTTTGATGCCTGATGCAGACTATTTCTCCACATGAACATTGTAATACCTTGGAATCCTAGAAATTCCATTTCCTAATTTAAAAAAATAATAGCAATAATGAGGTTTCCTGCACTCTCTCTTGGCATGAATACAGGAAACTTAAGATTCTACAAATGCTATTTCTCCCACAGAAAGGATGAAGCCTCAGTGTCCAAAATTTATTGCAATTAAAAGGGCCTCTTATTAATTTATGCCTTTGTTATATAGTGGATTTAATAGTAATATTGATAATAATAATAATGATAGTAACATTTATATAATGCTTATAGGTTGCAGGCACTATGGAAAGTACTTTACAAATATTATCTCATTTGAGAAAATCCTGGGAGGTAGTTGCTATGATCTCCATTTTACTGTTAGGAAAGTGATTCAGGCCAGTTCCAATGATCTTGTGATGGAGAGAGCCATCTGTACTCAGGGAGAGAACTAAGAGAACTGAGTGTGGATCACAACATAGTATTTTCATCATTTTTATTGTTTTTTGCTTGCATTTTGTTTTCTTTCTCATTTTTTTCCCTTTTTGATCTGATTTTTCTGGTGCAGCATAATTGAGGAACTATATATAGAAGAATTACACATGTTTAACATATTGGATTACTTGCTGTCTAGAGGAAGGGAAGGAAAAAAATTGGAACACAAGGTTTTACAAAGGTGAATATTGAAAATTATGTATATGTGGGGACAGCTAGGTGGCACAGTGGATAGAGCACCAGCCCTGAATTCAGGAGGACCCAAGTTCAAATCTGGTCTCAGACACTTAACACTTCCTGGCTGTGTGACCCTGGGCAAGTCACTTAACCCCAGCCTCAGGAACAAGAAAAAAAGAAAATTTTATATATATATATATATATATATGTTTTGAAAATAAGCATCTTTAATAAAAAAAAAATAGAAAGCCTAAATTTTATAGCCCAAGCTCCTCCCTTAGGCAAGCAGAAAGGAACACTGATCATCTTGACCTTTTGATAATAATTTGCTAGCTTTAAGTGAACTTTTATATCAGTCTCACACTAGGGTGAGGTCCCTGGTTGAATTCTTAGCAGAATTCTTTGCACTGACAAAATCATCCTAACTCCATGGTTACTGTATTGAATCAGAAAACCAAATTCTAATGGCAATCCCCAAGGTTACATTTCTCCTACAAAAGAACCTACCTCTATTTTAATCTCCTATTAACTCTTTTAGAGTGCTGAATCCTTTTTAGGGTTAGCCCTCCAGTAAATGTCACAGTAAATTCCTTTTTTGAGAATTTAACCTACCTTATGGCATCTGGGGTTCTTTAGGAGCTTGCCATACCTTAAAGGCAGCTTTCTGCTTAAAGGAGTCTTTTCCCTAGTTAATTGTGAACTTAGTTCTCATCTTTTCCTTTACTAATTGCTCTGTTAGCAGTATAATAAAACCTTTGTCTCTTGATTTGGAGATGTACCAAGTCTATAAATTCTTTTGAGACATTTCAAGTCACCAGTCTAACCCCAATATCCTTTTGGGGTCCAAAACCCCCTTTTCCCAATATTTGGTGGTATAGTGGTAAACCCCATCGCATATATATGTATATATTACATAAACATTATATTACATTATATATTATTATATATTATTATTTTATTATTATTATATTTATTTTTATATTTGTTATTATTATATATAATATTATATATTAACATAATATTACATTATATATTACATAAACATATAATATGTGCATGTAGAAATCCATGTATTCATACATGTATACAAATGTATCTATATACATGTAAGTATAAAAATACACAAGAATTTCAGACACACATGCACATATATAAAGTGTGTACATGCATATATATATATATATGTACAAGTATATATATTTGATTTATATATATATGTACATATGGCTGTGCACATACATAATTATTCATGAAATTTTGTTTTAGCATTGGACATTCTGAGAATTAACAATATGAAAAACAAAACAATAAAGATAAACCACACTAACACAACTCAGGAAGATCTGGAAAGTTTGAACACTTTCCCATGTGGCCCCCTTAATCAAGACCTCCTTATCCTTTACTTCTTCCAAGGAATAAAGAGTATCACCTGCTAAATCTCTAAACTCCATGAGAACTTTTATGCCCTCCCCCTCCTGTTTTTGCCCTTGCTATTTCTCTGGATTTTACACATTTCCTGGGAGAGAGAATTAACAACTTCAGATGAAAAAGTCCTTCCTTAAAGGTTGTAGCATAGAATGCAAAGGTAGGGCAAAGGGAGTGGTTTTAAATTGAGGTAAGAGTTATTATTATTAATAGAAAAGTTAAAATTAAAATTATTACCCCAAGTCTTGATAAAAGATAGATAATTATAGAACATGATTTATCCATTTCCAAAGAATGGAGAATTTAATAGCAAAAGCTCCTTAGAAGAAAGCCATTACAGAAATACTGATCTTGTGATCAGCTATATAACTACAGTAAGTTGGAAAAAGGGTGTGGCTGACTGGGCTTTATCTCTTGACTAAGGAGAATTTTTTTTACATATGAATTGTCAAGGTAGGCTGTCTATGCTATCCAAATTCAGATGATTAGTAGCTCTCAATTTCCTCTTCTGATGTAAATTTTTACTGACTCTGGCAGTTTAAAACTCTAAAATGATGATTGCTGCCTTAAGTTGTAACAGTAAAACTGAGGGGCTATACTAAAAAACCCTCAATGATACCCTATTTCCCACTCACTACATTATATAAAGCCACCTATTAATTCAATCTTATTAATAATAGTTATTTGGTTAATAATAGATAAATTTAAAACAATTTATTTATTTATTTAAGATTTATTCATTATTTTATGCATACACATACATAAATGCTTTATCCCATTTGATATTCAAAGTAATTACATGATGCACATATGTATGTGTGTATATAGTATACCCACATATATGTATATATGTATTATTATCTTCAGATTATAAATAAAGAAACTCAGACTCCAGGATTGAATAAAAAAGATAAATTCTCTGGCAAGAGTAGTTTGTTTTATGTTGTTTGTTTTGGCTTTTTAAAAAATCAATTAGATAAAGCATTCTGCTAATGAGACCATAGCAAATTCTCCAATTGATAAATGATCAAAGGATATGAATAGGCAGTTTTCAGAGGAAAAAACCCAAGCTATTAATAATCACATTTTAAAATATGTTAAATAGTAATAATTAGAAAAATGCAAATTAAAACAACTCTGAAGTACTAATTCACACCTATCAGGTTGGCAAAGATAAAGAAAAAGCAAAAATAAATGTAATAGAGGCTATAGAAAAAAAAAGGTATTTTAATGCATTGTTGATGGAGTTATGAAGTGGTCCACTGATTCTGAAAGCAACTTGGAATTATGCCCCAAAAGCTTTTTAACTGTGCATACTCTTTGACTCAGTGATATTGCCACTAAGTCTATACCCCAAAAAGGGAAAAGGAAGCAAACAGAACTCTTTAGTAGCTCTTTTTTTGTAGTGGCAAAAAATTAAAAACTGAGGAGGTACCCAGCAATTGAATACAATTGTATTGTGATGGAATGCTAGTGTGCTGTAAGAAATAATGAAGGGGATGGTTTCAGAAAAACCTAGGAAGATTTATTTGAACTGATTCTAAGTGAGCACAGTCAGGAGAACAATTAATATAAAAGCAACAAGATTGTAAAGATAAATAACTTTGAAAGATTAAGACAATGACAAGCCATAATTCCAAAGTATTAAATCTGAACCATGCTCAGATCCAGATAGAAAGCTGATGGACTTATAGTATGGACTGGCACTTTTCCTTTTTTTTTTCTTTTTCTTTTTTGGTGGATTGATAGAGGAGGAAGTGAAACATGGCTAATGTAGGAAGTTATTTTTCTTGACTATACATATTTATAATGGATTTTGTTCTGCTTTCTTGATAGGCGAGAGAAATAGAGAGGGAAGTAGAAAAGTCAAAACTGAAAATAGAAAATTGAGAATATAGTGATATTGACATTTCCATAAGGTAGACCTATGTAACTTAAAGACTACAGGACAATCTATTTACATCCCTTCCCCTAAATGTCTTCTTAGCTGATGCCTTAAAATTATATATAAATTATATAAGAGATTCATTCTTTGGTTATCTTTAAAATACTTCTGGGAGGGACCAATAATGAATCAATTCTTATCATGATTGTTTATCAGAACTTTTCTAACAAAAGAAAAAAGGAATTGGGGAGAGGGAGGGAAATGAAGGCTTTTTAAGTGCAAGATCTGAGACTAACATACTTTAAAATTATCCCTGGAGTCAACCCTGGTTTAAAGTATATCCCTCTACCAATTAATTTCATACAAAGAATTTGACCCAACTTTGCTTATCAGGTCACAAATGTAGGCCCTTCAACACAAAAGGATATGGATTGGACAGTGAGGATGCCCTGTAACCCATCACTAGTAAAAACATAGTGGTACTTGTTTATGAACTAGTATCATCTTCATATAAGGACAGCAATTCTAGTTAATTGGATGGTGTTCTTCCAAAGACTCACATTGGCAATCAAGTTGATGTCTGCCATTGACATCTAAATTATAAGTACATCTGTGAAAGCTTCAGAGCATAAACTTGTCTTTTCTCTGTTTTGTGAAGTACTATGAATACTACAGCAGTCTATAAATAATAAATAATAACTTCAGTGAGTTAAGCTGACATCAGGACTAGAGGCTATGAAATATTTAAGAGCTTTCTTGGGTTATTAAACCAAACTAGTGTCATGAGTTAAAAATAAAATGATAAGGCAAGGAAAATGTGAATTAATTGGCCAATATATATTTCAATATCTGGACATGTAATGAAAATGCTGCATAAAGAAGTCTGGTTTACACAAAGTATATGTTCTTTTATCTTTTTCTTTATCCCCTCCCCCCTTTTTTGCCAACAAAGGTATGTCAGCATTTTGCCTGGAGTTTTTACTAAACATTTTCAGAAATTATATCATTTTGACAAAATTACATGTTTTGGTTACAGCGATACACTCCACATTTATAAGTTGGAAATTCCCTTCTCTTCAGGGAATTTATTAAGTCATTTTAAATTCAAAGCAAAAAGGAAGTGGGGTTTTTTTCCCCTAAGAAAAAAAAAGTGAAGCTATAAAATTTAAATAAAAGCATAACATAGTGGGCATGATATAGAAAGTCTTTCATTTCTAACATTAGATATGCGTGGATTAACAAACAAGAAAATCCTTCCCCTCCTGCACCTTTGATATGGCTGACCCCTACAGTTCTATCCTCAACCCTCTTCTCTTTCAACTTTCTCTCTCTTGGTTATCTCTTTCTCTCACATGGCTTCATTTATCACTTTTATACATATAACTTGCAAGTGTATATTTCCACTCCAACCACTCTCCAGAACTCTATTCCCCAGCACCAAATCATCAGTTGTGTATTTGAAATCAGTTACCTAGCAGCACTTGAAATGGACCATGTCCAGAACTGACCCCATCACCCACCTTCTCCAAAAAATTTGACCCCTATAACTTTTCATTTCTTTTAATGGCTCTATCATTTTCTCAGTTACCAACCTTTATTACTTTGGGGTAATCTTGACTCCTCTTTCTTCTTCATCCTGATATTCAATCATATTCCAAGTCACATCCTCCTCTCTATTTCCATCACAATCTTCTCTGTTCAAAACCTTAGGTCTTTTCTAAGGGCAGCATTATATAGTAGATAGAGGTTCACTCTTGACTCGGATTTAGGTTTTATCTTTATCACAGACCAGTTCTGTGACTGAGAATAACTTAACCTATCAGTGACTCAAATAACTTTCTAAGACTATAGATAGTAGATGAGTTGTTGGTGACAGAGTCAATTCAGTGATTTAGGAAAATCACTTAGCAGTTGAATGGTGGATGGATTAGAGTGGGAAGAGTGTTGAAGGCTCTTGAAATACTATAGTACATATGAGAGACAATGAGAGATTGAATTGGGGTAGTGCCTGTTGCATAGATAGAAGAAAACATATCTAAGAGATGTCATGAGGGCACAAGTAGCCAGGGAAGAACAGAAGAAGAAATTTAATCACATTCTTGAAAAATTTGTTTTAAGAACTCCCCCCATTAGGAAAAATAAATGAAAATAGGATGGATGTATTTTTATAAAATTCCCACTTTTTGTCACAGCATCCCTGAATGTTGTTTCTTAACAAATTAACATCTCTAGGGTCTAGGATCCCCTAGA
The DNA here is from genome assembly GCF_048593235.1 of Sminthopsis crassicaudata. NCBI lineage: Eukaryota > Metazoa > Chordata > Mammalia > Dasyuromorphia > Dasyuridae > Sminthopsis > Sminthopsis crassicaudata. Next base: position 75,775,073 of record NC_133619.1, on the reverse strand, counting down.
GAGTACAAAGAGAGATAGCATGTAAAATTTATCATATACTCCTGAATTCATTTAGAAGGGTTACTCACTGCATCCTTGACCATTGCCAATCATCTTGACCTGTCCTGTTACTAGACTCTAATGGTTCTGCAGGAGAGAAATCTGGCTGCTGACTTTGCACAGTTCTGCTTCACTTAAATCCAATTCATGCACAAATCAAGATATCACCCTCAGGATGTTTTTGGCTCTCTTCAAAAATGAAGGACCAACAACAATAAGTCTTAGAAGGAGAAGACTTAAATTTGAGTCCTAACTGTGGAAAAAAAATCACTGGCTGTCTAGAAATTATTGAGTCATTTAACTACTCTAGTGACTCATTTTTCTCATCTGTAAAATGGAAATAATAATACTTGTGCTACCTACTCCACAAGGTTGTTATGAGGAAAACATCTGTCAGCCTTAAAGCACTATGTAAATGAGAGTTATTATCATTGAATTGGAAGATTTGTGGAAAATGAATTGAGCCTTCTTTTCTCACTTCCCAATCTCCCACCACTGCGTCTTCAGACTCCACACATCATTTGGGGGTTAGATCACGAATTCCTACAGAAGTCAGGCCAATTCTGCATGAGTACAAAGAGAACCTAAATACATCTTCATTCTTGCTATTCCTCATCTCCCACAACTCCTCTCCATCCTCCAACTCACCAGAAATCTATGATTTGATTGGCCATGTGCCCAGAAAGTCTTTAGAAGTGAGAACATCCCAATGAGGCATGTAGAACTTGGGGCTTTTATACAGTTGATTTCTACCTCTTTTAGGTAATTATGTCAATTGTCCCTTTCCAGCATCTCTCTGATAGTTCATCAATCAAGGATCTGTGATTTCATCCCTGTGTGTACTAACTTTCATCAATATAGACTACAATCATTTGGGATTTTGGAGGCTAGAAAAAAAAGTATCAACTCTCTAGTAATATATCTTTCCAAACTAGCTAAGTTGACAGATATGCAGTTCATTGCCAGGGCCTCACACAAAGCATTTCTGACTTGGTTGGACCTGCCAAAACTTGCAACAAATTGGTAAAACTTTCAAGAGCCAAGATTTGTGTGCACACCACAGTGAAGTTACAGAAAGGTTTTAGCAGAGGACATTTCTAATCTTGCTAGTGAACATAGTATAGGATGCCTCCATTTAATCTTCTTGATTGCCTTTGAAAAATAGTTTTAGCCAAGACCATGGTGCAAAAGTAGTTCCAAAATGCTAATTGGCACAGTGAATAGAGTGAGCTGCATCTGGATGGAATCAAGACGATCTGAGTAGAAACTGAACTTCAGACACTTAGCTAGTCATTTATCCTGGGCAAGTCACTTATCCACCTCCACTTCCTCATCTATAAAATGGGCTAATAATAATACTTATTTCCCAGGGTTGTTGTGAAGATAATGAAACATTATATTTGCAAAATGCTGATGAGTAGATTAAGCCAATATAATAAAAATGATACATCTAATGAAATTAATTTACTTATTCAGTCCCATATCAATCAAATTACCATAAGATTATTTTGTAGAGCTAGAAATATTGGAAATAAAATTCATCTGGGAAAACAAAAGGTCAATAATATCAAGAGAATCAATGAGGGGAAAATGTGAAGGTGGACTAGCAGTACCAGATCTCAAATTGTATTACAAAGTGGTAATCATCAAAACAATCTGGTACTGGCTAAGAAATAGATCAATAGAATAAGTGGATCAGTAGATTAAATTAGGTACAAAATAAACAATAGTAAATGACCATAGTAATCCAGTGTTTGATAAACAAATTAGGGAAGTATGGAATTGTTTGTCAGATCTTTAGATAAAGAAAAATTTTATAATCAAAAAAGAGACAGAGAGCATTACAGAATGTAAAGTAGATAGATTGCATTAAATTAAAAAGCTTTTCCACAAACAAAACCAATGCAGCCAAGACAAGAAGGAAAGCAGAAAACTGGGAAAATAATTTTTGTAACAAGCTTCTCTGATGAAGGCCTCATTTGTGAAATAGAGAACTAGTTTTTTTTTTTATGATTTTTAGATGTAATATTCTATTTCCCCCTAATAACATGTAAAAACATTTTTAACACTCATTTCTAAAATTTTAAGTTCCAAATTCTCTCCTTTCCTCCCTCTTTCCCTCCCCCCATTGAGAGGGCAAGCAATTTCATATAGGTTATGCATATGTAGTCATGAAAAACATATTTTCATATTTCTCATGCTGTGAAAGAAAACAGGCCAAAAAAAACTTCAAGAAAAATAAGAAAGTTTTTAAACTTTCTTTAAGCTTCAGTCTATATTCAAACATCATCAGTTCTTTGTCTAGGGATGGATAGCATTTTTCTTCATAAATTCTTTAGAATTGTCTTGAATTATTGTAATGCTAAATCATTCATGATGTTGCTATTATTATGTACACAGTATATTTCATTTTGCATCAACTCCTGGAAGTTTTTCCAGGTTTTTCTAAGAGCATCCTCATCATAATTTCTTACAGCACAATAGTATTCCATCACAATCGCATTGCACAATTTGTTCAGTCATTACCCAATTGATGGGCATCCTCCCAATTTCCAACTCTCTCCTACCAGAAAAGAGCTACTATAAATATTTTTAAACATATAGGTCCTTTTCCTTTTTTCTTAATCTCTTTTTGGATACAGACTTAGTAGTGGCACTGCAAAGGGTTTGCTTTTTAATTTAATGCACATATTTCCAAATTGCTCTGCAGAATGATTGAATCAGAGTTGTATACTGATTCAATCATTAATACACTAAGCACTAATGTCTCATTTTTTCACACCTATTCAATTAAGATACTTTTGATGGGAAAGTGTATAAAAAGAGAAAAGAATAAGTCAATGAACATGGATGTTCAATAAAATAGCTGAGCAACAACAAATCAAAAATCTCCAACAACATAAAGTAGACATTATGAAAATTAAAAAATATTTAGGGGACACTTTCTTACCTAAGTATGTCTAAGTTTCAGTTGGATGTGATTCTCTAAGCAATGATGACTTATTGGATGACGAGACCTGATGCTAAACTGTAGTCTAAGGATGCTCATTAATTCCATAGCAGAAGAAGGAACTTGCCATCAGATCTTCTGTAATGGAAAAAAAGAGGAAAAGTCCAGGGGCCTTCACTAGGTTTAAGCAGTCATTCTGCATCATACCATTTTAGAACCAGGGTTTTAAAGCAGAAAGGGATGTTAGAGGCCATTTAATCCAATTCTTTCTCTTCCAGATAAAGTAAACTAAGGCCCAAATTGGTAAAAATTACTTCACCAGAGTTACAGTGTGAGTGGTGAGCCCAAACTTTGAACTTGGATTCTCCCATTCCAAATCTAGTCTATAAATGATATAATAGCCAATCTAAATTATTGTAGAATGAACAACTTGATAGTGATAGAGAACTTTAAAAAGTCAGTGAGTGGAAAAGTAAAAAAAGGAGAGAGAAAGCGTATGGAAAATGAGAGAGGAAATAGCCTCCTCTTCCCACATTTTCCCAAAGCCTGTAATATTGCTGGAGCCCCCAGAGAAAAACACATCCTGTTTTGGCTCTGATTCCATGTTATGCTTATTTTATCTTTCAATGTCAATGCATAAAAATGTCTTTATGATAAATTAAAATTATGAGTCTGATTTATAATAAATTGAAATTATGAGACTGATAGCAAGCTTAGGCAAGTAAAATGTAGAATAACATAATTTTTATGTTAACATTCTAGAGAGTTCTTTTCGAGTATTCAGCTTAAAAAGCATTTTTAAATTTTTTCTATTCATATGTAGGTAAGAGAGAAGATGTAATGCCTGTTTTGACTTATGTTTAATTAAAAATGCCTAGTTCTAAATAAATAATAAAGCATAACATGATAAGTAGAAGAATAAAAAATATACAACCAACTAAAAAGATTTACTTTTTGAAAATGAATGCAAATGAGTTAATTTAGTTACTTAGCATGACTAGAAATGGATGACTAGAAATCTGAGACTGGGTTTTGATTTCCATAGCTTTATGAGCTTTTGTAAAAATTTTCAGGACTCCATCTTTATCACTACTTTTGAAGATTTATTTTGATTCATTTCTAAAAGTTGTTGTATGGTAATTGGTACAGGCTAGTAACAATCGAATGTTGCTATTATTTTCAATGTAATGGAAGTAAAGTCTAGATAATTCTGTGTGTGTGTGTGTGTGTGTGTGTGTGTGTGTGTGTGTGTGTGTGAAGCAGTTGGAGTTGTGTCTTGCCCAGGGTCACACAACTAGTAAGGGTTAAATGTCTGAAGTCAAATTATCAAATTTGATCTCAGATCCTCTTGACTTCAAGAACTATCTAGTGTGTTATCTAGCTGCCCCTAGATAATTCTTTTGCCTATATATATATATATTGTTTTCCAAAATTTTTGAATGAGAATAATCCATAGATTGTTACAACAGGATAAGACCTTAAGGATCATCTAGTTCAATACTACCTTTCTCTCATTTCACTCTCCCCATTTTAGAGAGTTTCAAAGAAGTTAGTGATTTTCTAAATTTACCTAGTGTGTAAATCCCTTAGGGAAATTGTGGAAAACCTTATTTGTTTTGCTATCTGTTTCTGCAGCATCATCTTTCTTCCTCTCAATTCTCCTTTGCCATTTTAAATTCCCTAAGTCTTTTTTTCTTTTCTTTTTTTTATTAATTTTATAATTATATTTTTTGACAGTACATATGCATGGGTAATTTTTTACAACATTATCCCTTGTACTCACTTCTTTTCCAAATTTTCCCCTCCCTCCTTCTACCCCCTCCCCTAGAAGACAGGCAATCCCATACATGTTAAATGTGTTATGGTATATCCTATATACAATATATGTGTGTAAAACCAAATTTCTTGATGCACAGTAAGAATTGATTCAGAAGGTAAAAGTAACCTGGGTAGAAAGACAATAGTGCAAACAGTTTACACTCAGTTCCCAGTGTTCCTTCTCTGGGTGTAGCTGATTCTGTCCATCATTGATCAACTGGAACTGAATTAGATCTTCTCTATGTTGAAGATATCCACTTCAATCAGAATATATCTTTATACAGTATTGTTGTTGAAGTGTATAGTGATCATCTGGTTCTGCTCATTTCACTCAGCATCAGTTCATGTAAGTCTCTCCAAGCCTCTCTGTATTCACCCTGCTGGTCATTTCTTACAGAGCAATAATACTCCATAACCAAAGTCTTTATGGTTCCTACAAACATAGTCTGGCAAAGGTTAAGTAATCCGGTCCTTCAACAGGGAGTTCCCTGAAGAGTCTTTAGGATTCGTAAACATACGATCAAATACAAAGTCAATATTGGCCATTTTCATTGTTGCTCTATTTAAGAAGAAGACTCCCCGGATCATTTCATAGGGATTGGACCTGGTCCGGGCTCGATGCATCTCTTCTCCATCCAAGTCATCAAACACAGTCTTGCACTTCAAGACATTGTGTAGAAGTTCTTCCCCACAAAACTTAATTTCATCTTCAATTATCATCTTCCTCTTTCCCACAGTCATCCACTTACACATCTCCTGGGTATCAGGAATTTCAATGGTGCATTCTGGGAACCATGACACCTGTTCACAGATACTTTAAGTTAAGTAACTAGTGGATATTACACTAGGCTTGGAATTAGGAAGAGTCACATTCAAATCCTGTCTCAGAAACTAACAAGATGCATTATTCTGAATAAGTCATAATATTTTATCCTCCCTTCCCTTATCTCTAAGGATAATAATACCACCTACCTAGAAAAGTTAGAAGAATCAAATAAAACAGCATATATAAAGTACTTTGCAATCCTTAAAGCCCTAAAGAAATGCAAGCTATTATCATTAGTATCTAAATCTGGACTTTTGGCAATACTTTCCACTCCAAAATTAATTTATTCCTTCCTGTCAAAACTCCCACTTCTCTAGTGCCCTGATCCCAGCAAGCTGTCAGGGAGTCAACAAAGATAAAATGGAGGTGGGAGGATTGTGCAAAGAACTGGATTTGGAATCAAGTCTCTAACTCTACTACTTATCAATCATGTGGCTATAGGCAGGTCACTTCCCTATGGTTTTCATTTCTTCTGTAAAATGAGAAAGTTTGTCTAAGGCCCATTCCTTCTCTTAAGTCCTTTGAACTAATTCAGAGTAAGCTGTGAATAACTTATAATAGTCTTAATGTGTTATTGCTTACCATGGGGATTTCCATTTTATAAAACGAGTCTAGTTAAGGCAGTTATTTACACAAAAAATTAATTTCTATTGATGGCTTTGCAAGTTATATGAAAGGTTAGGGGAAATGATATTTGAGGGCAGGAATTGTTCCTCGGGATTACTGAAATTATGCCCTAGGTTCTCTGCCTATCGAGTAAGGTCTATGGACATTCCAAAGAGATTTTGAAGCATTTATTCAGAAAATTTAGATCTCAAAATCTCCACATACATCACATTTCTGCCTAGCATATCAAGTTATCTGGACTGAACTTGTCCAGTCATGACACTGAGGTCTTTTGCTTTCCTCAACATCCTTCAGCTTCATCTAGATGGAAGGGTCACTTTTGAGTTTAACTAAACAGTTGACAGTCAGCTGAAAAATGAGAGAATATGATCAGAGATGCAACTTTGATAAGGGAAGTAGAGGGCAACAGGAAGGTCAAACAGATGTCCTAACGTCTGTTAATAACATTGTTCCAAGAAGAAATTCTGGGACACAGCTGACTAACTCCCTCTTCCTAACTAGCAGCTCTCAGGACCTTTTAAGCAAGTGACTGATAGGATGTTATGGTAGGCTGAACCTTATTGAATAAAGAGAAATGATTTAGTCAAGATGGATATTTTATAAGTACTTGCAAGAACATGAACATTTGGGAAAATTCCTGGTTTAATACAGACATTCAAATTTAACAAAATGATTCCTTTAAATTGGTAATAAAATCCTTAATAACTCTTTAAGACAAAGATATAACATTAATAAATGTGTAGCATCCCTTCTGGGCTACTCCTCTAATTTATACTTGTACTTGAAGTTTGGGTGCCCAGATGGTAGCTCATACACCAGGTTCTAAGGGGAAGCATGTGAACATATCTAAAACTATTCCACAAATCTCCATTCTTGTAATTCATAAGGCACCCCACATGTGGCAAGGGATGTTAGGGAGGATATCCCTAACAGAGCAACAAGCTGGAGACAGGGACATGGTGGAGACTTCCAGATCCTCTCACATCTGCTTCTTCTGGAGTCTTTTCCTGAAGTGGGTTGCCATCTTTCATTCTCCCTCTCAAATCTGTAAGCCAACAAGCAATTCCTTAAGCAACTGCAGAGTCCAGAGAGATTCAAAGATTTTAAAAGATTTGAGGGGGAAAAAATGAAGCAACTGAAGAGAAATAGTACAATTCAGCTCTTCCCAACACCCCCTAATCCTGAATGGAATACAGAGGCAGATCTCATTGATCTCCATCAATAAAATGAGAGTTCTATACTAGTGGATTTTGGGACAGAAGCTACAGGCAGAAGACATGTTCTCAAATAATTTCTAAAGAAGAGTGGTTTCAAAATACTTCCCCCCAAAATCTGGAGCATACCAAATTGCTTTTCATCTCTACAAAAAGCAAGGAATTAAATTATAAATCAATTCCCATCCTACTTACATGAACTGATGTAAAGTGAAATGAGCAGAACCAGGAGAATACAGTACCAAGTAAACCAAAGGACTTACAATGGAAAATACTACCCACATTCAGAGAGAGAACTTTTGGAGTGTGAATGCAGATCAAAACATACTATTTTTTACTTTTTAAAATCTTTTTATTCCTTTTAGGCTGTTTCTTCTTTTACAACATGACTTACGTGGAAATATGTTCCACATTATCTTCAACATAGAGAAGAGCTAATCCAATTCCAATTGATCAATGATGGACAGAATCAGCTACATCCAGAAGAGGAACACTGGGAAATGAGAGTAAACTGTGAGCATTGGTTGTTTTTTTTTTTGTTTTGTTTTGTTTTGCTTTATTTTGTTTCTCTTCCAAGATCATTTTTACCTTGCAAATACAATCCTTCCTTTGCAACAACAACAACAACAAAATTCGGTTCTGCACATATATATTGTACCTAGGATTTACTATAAGACATTTACTATGTATGGGAATGCCTGCCATCTAAGGGAAGGAGTGGAGGGAAGGAGGGGAAAAACTCAGAACAGAAGGGAGTACAAGGGATAATGTTGTAAAAAAAAAAAAAAAATACATATGCATATGTACTGTCAAAGAAAATGTTATAATTATAAAAATTAATAAAAAACAAAATTAAAAAAATATGTTCCACATAATTGTACATGTACAATCTATATCAAATTGCTTACTCTCTCAAGGAGGGAGGACATAAGGGAGGAGAGGGAAAAAATTTGGAACCAAAAAAAAAATTTAATTAAATGTTTAAAATTATATTGACATATAATTGGGGGAGTAATAGTTTTAAATACCTTTCTTAAATCTTAATAGTCATATTACTCAGTCTCCTAGAGAAAGAGAAAAGAGCTGTTGTTTGCCATTCTGCAGAGGAAGGAGGAAGAAAAAACAAAGAGGAAAAGGATCAGAAAGATGAAAGAGAAGGGATGCTTCAATATATCACTAGTTTGGGACTGAAGAGACCTCACTAAGAAAAGTGCTATGGAATTAGATAGGATCACAGGCAGGAGGAGGAGAATGAAAGCTATAGAGGCAGTAACAGCAGCAAAGAGAGACAGAGCATAGCTATCAAAACAGCACCGATACAATAGAGAGGATATAGATATAAAGAATCTTTTCCTCCCAAGGGATTTCATAATCTCATGATGCTGGGGCTTCCCCTACATTTCACCTTTGGGAAGCAAATTTTTCAAATACCAAGATTAGCCTCTTCTTGAGAAAAAAAGGATAAGAATCAATTTTCATCAAAAATTTTATGAGGGAAAATAAGGAAACTCTTAAGAATGAAGTTTTGAAGACACAAAAGAAAATAATTCCAATGAGGGGGAAATGGGAGTTGTCTGAAAGAAGTAAATGTGGATACACAGAAAATTCATTAACCAACTTGGGTTTTTCATGGTACATACAAATAAATGATGGAAGCAAGAACCAGTAATGAAGGATGGAGAACAGAAGTGTGACACCAGTCTTAAAAATAGTATCCAGAGTGTTAAAACTCAGAATAAGTGATGGCTGTTGGTCTGTGTCTTTTTTTTCAGCTGTTATTGGGAAGAAAGGAACATTCAAAAAAGAAGTAGAGTTGTTTCTGGGGGTGAGCAGAATGATGAAAATGGAAAAAAAAAGAAAAATCTCAATTCTTATTCTGATTAAATTTAATAATGATAATAATAATAGCTAGGATTTATATAATGTTTTAAGGTGGGCAAAGCAATTTACAAATAATGTTTCTTTTGATCCTCATAATAACCCTGGAAGTAGATGCTATAATTATCCCCATTTTACAAAAAATGTAAAGTGAGGAAACTGAAGCAAAGTGACAGAGATAACAACAGAAACAAGCCTATTTGAGGATGACTGAACTCAAGCTTTCCTTACCCCAGGTGCAGTACTCTATTTGCTGAATCACCTAACTGCCTCTGCTAAGAACAATGACCTTTGGAAGGGAAAGAACAGAAAAAAAGAGGGCTAATAGGAAGCAGATACCCAAGATTAATAAAAGGCATGTGTATCCTTTCAATGAATTTGAGTCAGCTGGCCCAGATAAATTACAAATTTAGGTGAAAGAATTGGTGACTGAATTCTGAGCCAATGACATTTGAAAAATCATGGAGGACAAGAGGATTGAAGAAAGCATTCTTCACAAAAGGAAAAAGAATAAAGCTTACAAACTATAGGCCAGTGAGTTTAACTTTGGTTCCTAGAAGAAGAAAAATTATAGGATGGATTATTAAGGAAGATAAATGATGAAAATCTTAGACAAGCATAAGATGATCATTGCAAGTCAACATTGTTTCAAGAAGAGGTCATGATTCAAGCCATTCTCCAATTGATAAATGGTCAAAAGATATGAAGAGACAATTTTCAGATGAAGAAATTGAAACCATTTCTAGTCCTATGAAAAGGTGCTCTAAATCCCTATTGATCAGAGAAATTAAAATTAAGACAACTTTGAGGTACCACTTACATACCTCTCAGATTGGTTAAAATGACAAGAAAAGATAATAACAAATGTAAGAGGGGATGTGGGAAAACTGGGACACTAATACATTGTTGGTGGAGTTGTGAACTGATCCATCCATTCTGGAGAGCAATTTTGGAACTATGCCCAAAGGGCTATCAAAATGTGCATACCCTTTGATCCAACAGTGTTTCTACTGGCTTATATCCAAAGAAATCATAAAGGAGGGAAAGGGACCATATGTGCAAAAATGTTTGTGCCAGCCCTTTTTATAGTGACAAGAAACTAGAAACTGAATGGATGCCCATTAGTTGGAGAATGGATGAATGTTATGGTATATGAATGTTATAGAATATTATTGTTCTGTAAGAAACAACCAGCAGGATGATTTCAGAGTGGCCTGGAGAGACTTACATGAACTGATGATGAGTGAGATGAGCAGAACCGGAGATCATTCATTGTACATGGCAACAGCCAGATTATACAATGATCAATTCTGATAGGCATGGCTCTTTTCAAAAATAAGATGATTCAGATCAGTTCCAATAATTTTGTGACGAAGAGAGCCATCTATACCCAGAGAGGAGTGGAAACTGAGTGTGAATCACTACATAGCATTTTCACTCTTTTTGTTGTTGTTTCCTTGCATTTTGTTTTCGTTCTCACTTTTTTTCCTTTTATCTGATCCTTTTGATCTTCCTTGTGCTACAAGATAATTATATAAATATGTTCACATATATTGGATTTAACATATAGTTTTAATACATTTAACATATATTGAATTATTTGCCATCTAGGGAGCAGGTGGGGGGAAAGGGAGGAAATTTTGGAACACAAGATTTTGCAAGGGTCAATGTTGAAAAATTATCCATGCATATGTTTTGGAAATAAAAAGCTTTAATAAAAGAAAAAGAAGAAAAGGTCAAAACAAATAGCCCTTTTCCCTTTTTGCCAAGATAACTGAGAAAGTAGAATAGGAGTTTGTATACTATAGATACAATTTATCTAGATTATAGCAAAGACTTTTGATCAAGCATCAATTCTTTCAGAAAAGATGTCTTACAATTCAATGAATTTTGAATAATGGCTGTACTAAAGAATAACAAATGACTAGCATTTATATAGCACATTAAAATTTGTAAAGTGATTTATATTGATTACAACATTTGATCCTCACCAATAACTATGTGAAGGTGATACTATTATTATTATTATTCCCATTTTACAGATGAACAAATTGAGGCTAACAGGAGTTAAGTGATTTGCCACACAGCTCCTAAGTGTCTGAAGCAATATTTGAACTTAAATTGTCCTTACTTCAATTCCCCTACTCTCTCTGCTGCATTATGTAGTTGTAGTGATCGCTAATGGCTCCATGTCAACATGGAAAGAAATTTCCACTTGGGTGCCTCAGAGATATGTGGAATCAAAAAAATCTTAACAGATAAGAACACTAGGATGAATCTAAGAAAATGGCATTTTCTAGCAACAAATGCACAATCTTCTACACTTCTATTTAAGAAATCAACTTCTAAGTAAAAAATGAGGCAGGCAATTTTCGATAACAGCTTGTCTGAGAGAAAGGGGGAGAAAGAAGGAAAGGAGAGACAAAGAGAGATTTTATTTTACTGCAAATTCAAAATAACATCAATATACTATGGCAGCCAAAAAAAGATAATAAAATATTGTTCTGCAAAAAAAGAGGTGCAGAGTTTCTTAGAACACATAAGTGACAGTCTTGCTATTTTCTACTTTGGTAGTACCCAGAACTGGAGTGATACTCCACATCTAGAAACATTTTACAAAGAGCAATGAAAATCTGGTGAAGATCTTCAAGTCTGTAATATTTGAATTCCATGATAAAATTGAAGATGTTTAAAAGGAAAAAGAGATGGATTAAGGAATATAATTGCTGTCTTCAGGTACTTGAAAGATAGACATGTAAAAGAAGTCAGATTTATTCTTTTTGTCCCCAGAGGACAGAATTGGAAGCAATGGAGAGAAGTTTACAAGCACAAATTTAGGCTTGATCTCAATAACAAACTTTTAAACAATTTCTTTCTTTATTTTTATTCACAAAGCATATGCATGAGTAATTTTTCCAACATTGACCCTTGCAAAACCTTTTGTTCCAAATTTTCCCCTCCTTCCTCCCACTCCCTCCCCTAGTAATCCAATACATATTAAATATATTGAAATACATGTTAAATCCAATATATGTATACATATTTATACAGTTATCTTGCTGCACAAGAAAAATAAGATCAAGAAGAAAGAAAGAAAAAATGAGAAAGAAAATAAAATGCAAGCAAATAACAGAGAGAATGAGAATGTTATGTTGTGTTCCACATTCTGTTCCCATGGTTCTCTCTCTGGGTGTAGATGGCTCTCTTCATCACTGAACAAGTGGAATTGGTTTGAATCATTTCATTGTTGAAGAAAATCACATCCATCAAATGTGATCTTATTGACTTATTGTTGGCATGTATAATGATTTCCTGGTTCTGCTCATTTCACTTAGCATCAGTTCATGTGAGTCTCTCCAAGTCTCTCTCAAATCATACTGCTGGTCGTTTCTTATAGAACAATAGTATTCCATAGTGTTCATATACCGTAATTTATTCAGCAGTTCTCCAATTGATGGGCATCCATTCAGTTTCCCGTTTCTTGCCACTATAAAAAGGGCTGCCACAAACATTTTTGCACATGTGGGTCCCTTTCCCTCCTTTAAGATCTCTTTGGGATATAAGCCAAAAGAAATACTGCTGGATCAAAGGTTATACACAGTTTGATAACTTTTTGAACATAGTTCCAAACTGCTCTCTAGAATGGTTGGATCCATTCACAGTTCCACCAACAATGTATCAGTGTCTCAGTTTTCCCACATCCCCTCCAACATTTGTCATTATCTTTTCCTGTCATCCTAGCCAATTCTGACAGGTGTGTAGCGGTATCTCAGAGTAATTTATATAGTATTGGAGTTAATTGTTCTTTAAATGTTTGGTAGAATTCATATGTAAATCCATCTGGTCCTGGGGATTTTTTCTTAGGGAATTAATAGCACATTCTATTTCTTTTTCTAAAATGGGACTATTTAAGTAATTTATTTCCTCTTCTGTTAATCTGGGCAATCTATGTTTTTGTAGGTATTCCTCCATTTCACTTAGGTTGTCAAATTTATTGGCATAAAGTTGGGCAAAGTAACTCCTAATTATTGCTCTAATTTCCTCTTCATTGGTAGATAGTTTTCCCTTTTCATTTTTGAGACTAATAATTTGATTTTCTTCTTTCCTTTTTCTAATCAAATTAACTAAAGGTTTATCTATTTTGTTGGGTTTTTTTCATAAAACCAACTCTTAGTTTTATTTATTAATTCAATAGTTGTTTTAGTTTCAGTTTTATTGATCTCTCCTTTTATTTTTAGAATTTCAAGTTTGGTATTTGATTGGGGGTTTTTAATTTGTTCTTTTTCTAGCTTTTTTAGTTGCAAGCCCAATTCATTGATCTTCTCGTTCTCTATTTTATGTAAGTAAGCATCTAGAGATATATAACTTCCCCTTATTACCACTTTGGCTGCATCCCACAAATTTTGGTATGTTGTCTCATTATTGTCATTCTCATAAATGAAATTATTGATTGTGTCTATGATTTGCTGTCACTCCCATTCATTCTTTAGGATGAGATTATTTAGTTTCCAATTGCTTTTTGATCTATTTTCCCCTGGCCTTTTATTGAATGTAATTTTTATTGCACCGTGATCTGAAAAAAAAATGCATTTTTTTTTTGCCTTTCTGTATTTGATTTTGAGGTCTTTAGGTCCTAAAATATGGTCAATTTTTGTATAGGTTCCATGAACTGCTAAGAAGAAAGTGTACTTCTTTCTGTTTCCATTCAATTTCTCCAAAGATCTATTATATCTAGTTTTTTTAGTATTCTATTTACCACTTTAACATGTTTCTTATTTTGTTATTTGATTTATCTAGTTCTGAGAGTGCAAGGTTGAGATCTTCCACTATTATAGTTTTGCTGTCTATTTCTTCTTGCAACTCTCTTAACTTCTCCTTTAGGAATTTAGATGCTATACTACTTGGTACATATATGTTTAATATTGATATTGCTCATTATCTATGGTACCCCTTTCAAAATTTCAAAAGGAGTTTGTCCTTTTTCAAAGAGGATCAATGATATCTCAGAGTGATGTCTTAACTTGCTCATTAATTGGATTTAAGTGAGTCAGAGTTGAAGTCACTGATTTGGCAGGATAAAAGTCAAGACAAGGAAAGCCCAGGATGAAGTAGATGACTTTGGTGTCTTCTAAGTCTGACCAAGCTCTAAGTACTCCCAGCAGCTATTTCAGCCACTTTCATGGCCAATGAAACAAATTTCTCTCATCCACTTGGTCCACTGGGGGAAATCTTCACATGCTTGGGGTAAATAACCCCATAATTCACAGGTTTGAGGACAGTTACTTTCAACTTGGTTTAGTCCATTTGCTGAGAGGTTTAACAAGGTGGGACCACTCATAAGCTACACCTTCTTGCAACCATAGGTAAGAAGTGGATGAGAGATGAACAGCACAAATGAGTAAACAGCCCTGAAAATGGCCCTCACATCAAAGGTGTAGTTCTGTCTGAATATCCCAGCTAAAGGTAGTAGGTTCTTTTTCACTTTAGGACTTCAAGCAAAGGCTGAAAGACAACTTCTCAACTATGTTATAATGAGGGCTCTTATTGGTCAAACTAGATGCCACTAAGTCATCTTCTAATTCTGAAATTTTGTAATTACTAAGCCCTACTGAATTTACTATATGGAACTATTATTCTGGCCCCTTTTATGCCCTGGACGTACTTTGAAGTAATCTTGCTATGTCCTGATTATGTATCTTATGTTCAAAAGCCTTGGAAGCCTTGAGTTATATGCAGGAATGGAATCTAATACCCATGAGGAGAGATAAAACAAACCAGACAAGTGATTATTTTTTCCCCAGAAGGAGATTTTGGGTGAGAGCATGAGCCAAAGAGATGAGTTATTATTGAAAGTCCCCAAGATAGAATCTGGTATGACTGCCAAAAGTAGGGGGGATTAGGAGCCTCTCGACACATGGGTTACATAAGCATAAGGAAATAATGAAATTAGAAGGATGGGTTGAAAATAATAAAATTAATTTTCATGAAAAAATGCAAATTAGACATTGGAAGATGTCCAAGAGACACTGGAAGGATGAAAAAAAAAAATCAGTAATGATACTTAAAGAGATTAAGGTAAGTGCACTGGGCAGCATTCTTATATAACATTTGAGAGGGGAAAGAGTGTTATTTTGGGAGTTCCATACTGTGAATTATCTTTTTTAGAGAGAAACACTATGCTACGACTATGAAATGGTTCCTAGAATACTGCTGTTTGGAAGTCTACCTTATTATTAGGGGAGAAAGCACAAATTGCTAGGTAAATCTCATAGAAATTGTAAGATTTAGAGTACAAAGAGACTTTATAGATCATTTTATTAACAAAGTCATTTGTTCAACTCACACTGAAAAGTACCAGTCAGCATTTGAAACAAGATTTTCTGGAACTATCTACCTTTTTTCCATGAATTATGCCCAAAGGGCTATAAAACCATGTGTACCCTTTGACTTAGTAATATCTCAAAACAGATTTTTAAAAGTGGGAATAGGTGGGGAGGACCTATATGTACAAAAACTTTTATAGCAGCTCTTTTCTCAGGGCAAAGAATTAGAAATTGAAAGATGCCCATCAATTGGGTAATAGCTGAACAAATTGTAGTATGTGATTATGATGGGATACTATTGTGCTGTAAGAAAAGATAAGCAGATGTAATGAGGAGTGGAGATCCACATTCTGTTAATTCTGTAACATCCAATTAAAGGAGAATCAGGGGAGGGCTTGTGCTTCAGGATAGGAAACAAAATACTACCTTCTCTGTTTCAAAAATTTGTCTACTAATTTAGGCACCCTTTTTTGCAAGAATATAAAATAAAATCTTTCAGGCATTAAAAAAGAAAGAAAGAAAAAAAAAAAGATGAGCAGGATACTCTCAGAAAAACCTGGAAAGATTCCCATGAGTTCATGCAAAATGAAATGTATTAAATACAAAGTAATAGCAATATTGTGAGATGATCAGCTGTTAATGACTTGGCTATTCTCCGCAGAGCAATAATCAAAGACATCTCTGAAAGACATAATGAAAAATGTTATCCATCCCTAAAGAAGGAACTGGCTATGTCAAACTACAGATTGAAGCATATTTTTTAAACTTTATTTTTCTTGAGGTTTTGGTGGGTTGTTGTTTTGTTTTGTTTTTGGTGTGGGGTAATCTATGTTTCAACATGACATATATACTTATATACATTGTGATATCATGCTGCCTATTATTACACAAATCTCCATGATGGGGGGAAAAAAAAAAAGTTCATGGATTTAACCATCAAGTTCAGTCCAAAATTCAGTCCAGGCATTCAGCATGCATATACACAGAAATCCAGCACAACAGAATAATGTGGGTGATACCTCAGAATGTCTAAATGCAGGATTTGACTTGTAGCTCAAAAAAAGAGTAACATAGATATGTAAGGAAATAAAAAGAAATGGAAAGGTTTTTAAATTGTGAGACCAAAGCATGTAACTGTGGGCAACAATGACATAGAATTGTAGAAGGTATTTTCCATCAGTACTTCTTAGTCTAACTCTATGGAACAACTTGCCTCCCCAAAATAAGCTGATCACTAATCACAGAATAAGTTGATGAAATGCCAACTCACTTAGTTTTTAAAATCAACTCCTCCTCAACTCCTCCAGCTGCTCCTCCCTTCTAGTTGGAGAGCTGGAGGGCAGTACAATATACGCCTTCCTCTAATAGAGGGCTTAGATCAGAACTTTATAACAACTTTCCATTCTTTCCATCTTCAGCTCAGTTTAGTTTTTACTCCATGAAACATCAGGACATTGTACCCCTTGATCTCCCCTCCCCCCACCTTGATGTTACTCTTCCAGCTTCCCTTTATATGTTATCTTCCCCTGTTAGATTGTAAACTCTTTATAGGCAGGGATTTTCTTTTTTTTAATTTGTATCCCTAGCACTTAACATAATGCCTGGCACATAGCTGGCATTTAATAAATGTTTGTCAAATTGAATTTAATTGCTTTTTCAGAAATATACAAAATGGTTTTTCAAAACTTTTTTTCTACTTTGGTTACTTAAACTCCTTCCTTTGCAAACAACATTTAGCTAGAACAAAGTAAATGTGTCTATTATTGAGAATTCGCTTTGTATGAACCATACTCAACTTCAAGATCAACTGTTTTGTTAAAATATATAGATATTCAAATGGAAGTAAAAACCTTAATCATATTAGAAATAATTGAGTAAGACATCCAATATTTTTCTCTTTTTTAATTTTAATTATGCCTTTAGTTTTTGTTATACCATAGTTATTTCCTGCTATGCCCCTGAACTCAATATAACCCTCCTGTGAAACAATCCTTCTGGCAAGGATTGGACTGGATGTTTTACTAGGGGACCTAGGTCTCTAAAGACCCTGGGAGTTGTATTTCTTCCCAGCTTGGAAAGAAAGGAATTTAAATTGATAGCAAGACTAGAAGGCAAAATTTTTCCCTTAGAGCAGAAGTTTTAAGGATCTCTTCAGAGAAAAGAGAGAGAAAACATAGACTGAAGAAGGAGCTGATGGGATGTCCCTCCCCCCATGGATGTCCCCACATGCCCACATAGTGGCAGAGGCAGAGTGACTGCATGGGTGGCTGAAACGGTAATATTGGCAGTTCCTCTCTTTAAGTCTTCCCTTCAGTAAAACAGGAAGTTGTCAGACTGGTTTTTTGTGCTGCTTCTGGATTGCTGTTATTGTTTTAGGGATATTCAATATGGGGGGGGGAATAATATGAATAACATGAAAAACTAGTAATCCCTATCTCCTCAACTTTACTTCACCAAGGTATAACTGACTCTTATTTTTAGACATGTTTTTTCCCTTCTGTTAAAAATTACATCTGACTAATCTAATCTTATTACTCATAAACATCTGTGCTCTAACCAGCCCTTTGAATTTCTCCATGAGGGGTGCTAGATAGCTCTGGAAGCCACATGAAGAAAGTGTGATCTTTGCTAGGGTAGGGCTGAGATTCTTGTCTGTTATTAGAAAATTAGCATTCTTTAACTGAGGATATAGACAGGAGCCCTATGTTATTTGTTTCATAATTATAATTTATTTAATTATAATTTTGATAAATTTAATTTATATGTACTATGTTTATTTTATTCATTAATTTTAATTTATTTAATTATGATTGTAATGTATTTTATTATATTTACTTCATAACTATAATTGCAAGGACAGATTTATTGCCAGCTTGCAGACTTGCATATCAGCTTTATCAGACACACATAAAATAGTGAAATACAGACTTAACTACTGCATCTGATAGGATAAAAAATACTACACACCTCCAAAATCCTCCTATCCCCCGCCCTCCAAAAAAGGAGAGAAATCTTTTTCATTATCTTTTCTTGAATAATTTTTTAATTGCTTTGATATTTTCCTTAATGTCTTGTTTCTGTAGTTCTGTAACCCTTATAAAAACATGATTTTGCCTCTTTAAATTATCTAAAGGCAAGGCCATTTTTCCTCATTTTGAAGAATGTAAAATGAATCATTATTGCTTGCTATAAAACATATACATGATGTGTATATGTTAGCACATGCTCAGATCATCTAAGATGGAATCATCTATGTGGAAGATGCATGGGATCTGCTTCTAGGAGTTAGAAGAACTGACACGTTAACATTTTGTCTACCATGCAGCCTCTTTTCCTATTGGATATGTAGCCATAGTCTATATAGTCTATAGGAGCAGCTCTCAGGGCATTTGTGTTTAAGGGTGAAGATCTCCATTCCCAGGAGCTGATGTCATGAAGTAATAGGGGACAGCCCAAGGGACACTTCCCCCATCCCTCTTATGCAATATGTCCCTGAGACAAAGGTTTAAGGTTTTGATTTTGTTTTGTTTGTTCTTCTTCATTTGGCAGGAAGTGAAGTCCCTAAATGAGAAACTCAAGCTATGGAGATCTTAAAGCTTAGAAATCTAGACAACCCAAAAGGTAGGTTCTGAGATACCCACATCCCAGGATGCTAGCTGAGGGCAGCTTTGGATGAATTTGGTGGGACTGATGCTACATAACAATTAAATTAAGTTGTGAACCAATTCCTCTCCCCTTTCTAGACATTGAGATGGTTTAAGGGAGTCTGATGAAGATGGGAAGTGTTTTTATGTTTGTTCTTGTGGTATCTTTGAAGTAAATATTATTATGTAAAAGTTCACCTGATGCTGAGTAGACAAATGAAGCTGGAGTACTGCTCCTAAAATAGTGGGACACAATTGGTCCAGGCTCAAGCTAATACAAACTAAAAGAAACCTCTTCCTACCCCTTCAAGGTACCCAGAGAAATTTCAGGAAGCAATGTAATAGATCTGGCTCTCAGTCAGGAGGCCAATGTAAATTCATGTTTTATATATATTTGTATACATGCATTTATACATACATAGCTAAACTGAGAAGGAAAGTCTTTCTCCTAGCAAGCCAAGATCCTTCTGTATTGGAAATTTATTCCTCCTCCCCTTTGAAATCTGAGTCAGCACTTCACATGTGGAATTCTGAGAGGAAACAACCATAAGCATTTCTACAAAGCTTTTGATTCCTCACTTGAAACTACTCAAGATCATGCTCTTGAAACTTGTCAGAAAATTAACATGTATCTTGAAGTGTTAAGTGTATTGTGCTTTTTGTTTTCACTCCTAAAACTGGCTGAGGATATTCTCTCCTCTTTTCCAAATAATAACTTCATGGATAAAATTTCATCTGGGCTGCTCAAATAGATCTATGACACCTGGAATACTTCAGCCCCTCTATATTCCCCTTATTTAGCTAATCTTCATTAAACCAAACAACCTTCCAGTTCCATTTTCTTATGCTCCACAATCAATACCCTACTCAAAGATCTCAAATAGTAAATAATGGGAATCCAGGTAACAGATAACACCTTATTCTTCACAGATTCCATCCTGGAAACCTCCAAAATCATGGAGCAACTTTAATTCATAGAAGAAATGGGATCTTCCCTATCCAAAAAGGCAAAATTAGGAAGTCATCTTTGGAATTATCATACCACTCACATCTGGAACACTACCACACCATCACCCCAAACTGGATGCAGATTTGAAGACCAATAGCATCTTATTCCTATTTTTAGCCAGCCATAAAGAATATTTCCTGTAAAGAATAAATCTCCTTTAGATACATGTCTTGAGTGTGAATTACCTTTTCCCTTCCATAGTGTGTAGACTTGTTTATTTGAAGAGGAATTGGCTGCCAAATAAAGGAATGGAAATAGTTATATGAGAACTAAGAAAGATTCTCCAGTTTTTAATCCTCAGACTCAAGGGAATCCTCCTTCTGACTGCTACAACAAGAAGCCCTAATTTTATTTAGACCAAGATTAGCCATTGCATTTCTTCTGTCTTTAGCTATCAATTTGTAGTGCTTTCATTAACATTATTGTAGTCATGTATATTATTGTTGTTTCTGCTTTTTTATCCATTCTGTCAGTTCATGAGTCTTCCAATGTTTCTCTGAGTATTTTATATTCATCATTTCTTACACTGAGATAATATTCTAGAGAAGAAGTATGATACAGTAGATAAAGAACTGGCCTTAGAATACTGAAGACTTGGGTTCAAGTCTCATCTCTAACATATAATGACAGACTAACAATAGAAAAGTTACTTAGTATCAGGCAACTCCTTAAAACTGTAAATTGAAGAATAGTTGCTGCTCTGTATCATTTAACAGAGTTCCCAACAAAAATAAAATCATGGTCCAAAAAAAATCGTAATACAATACATTATGTATTAATTACACAGCTTGACATAGTAGATAGAAAGCTGGCTTTCTTCAATCTGTATAAATTTGTACTTCTTCCCATATTTCTCTGAATTCCTCATATGTAATATTTCTTGGATTGTGATAACATTCCAGATAGTTGATGTAGTAGAGTGGCTAGAGAGCTCACTTGGGGGATCAAGTTCAGCCACTGACACATGATGACCTGTTGGTCAGTCAGAGCCCTGGATCCAAACTCTTTTTTTGTAATTTTTTTCCTACTTTCAGGCTTAATTGACTTCTATAGAAACTACATTATATGTGATTACCTCTTTACTTTTTAAAAGTATCTTTCTTTCTCAATTTAACAAACACAAAATATATGAACGTTTCAACAAAACAAAATAGGACAAATAAAGAGACTGCATGTGAAGCTGCAAGTCATTCTTATATTCAGCTGCATTTTAAAATACATAAACAGTTCAACATATATCTTTCAAAGTGGCCATGCTTATTTCTACTGCTTTCTGTACATTTTTTTAAAAATATATTCTTTTCTGTCATTTGTTTAGTTAGGTTCTTTTACTAAAAGAATTCTTTTTAAATGAGAAAGTAGTTTTAAGGGGGGAACTAGTAATAGAGTTGCCTAAAAAAACCCTGTGAATTCCTATGTTGACTATATCGAAAACAGTATCCCTCAATCCTACACCTGGAGTCCAACATCTCTCCATCAAGATAGGTAGTATTTTCATCATTGGTCCTTTGGAATCACCAATTATAAAATCATAATCTAGAACTGGAAGAAATCTTAGCGGTCATTTTCCTAGCTACCACCTCAATCATAGCTGGTCATTATATTAATCATCATTCCTAAATCTTACAAAGTTCTTTGTCTTTACAACATTATTTTTAGTGTTTAAATTGTTCCCCTGTTTCTGTTTATTTTTGTTGTTATTGCTGTTGTTTTATTATTTCATTCACTCTTTGTGACCCCATTTGGGGGTTTTCTTTGTAAAGAAAATTAAGTGATTTGTCATTCTCTTCTCCAGTTCACTTTACAGATGAGGAAACTGAAGCAAATAAAATTAAGTGACTTGCCAAGGATCACATAGCTAGAAAATGTCTGAAGCCAAATTTGAATTCATGAAGACGAGTCTTCCTGACTCAAAGTCTGTTACTCTATCCACTCTGCTACCTTCACACTATATATTAATTCATACAAGTCTTTCTGGGTTTCTCTGAACCTGTCCCTTTCATCATAATCATATCCTATTATATTCATATGCCATAATTTATTCATTCATTCCCCCAATTGAGAAATATCCTTATTTTACATTTTTTGATATAACAAAGAATTGACCTAAATATTTTTGTATAGTTGTATATGTGTGTGTGTGTATATATATATATGTATATATGCATGCACAGACATATACATATGTGTGTACGTGTTTGTGTCTTTTTCCTCTTTTTTTTCTCTCTTTAGGGGAATAGTAAGCCTCATTTCTTTATTCACAGGGAGAGCAATTGCGAAGAAAATAGGAATTCAAATTTCAAGAAGAAAATAAACCCAAATTGTGCAATTCCTAAAACTTCTTAGTTTAGATTTCTTAAACTTTCCCCACTTGTAACCTCTTTTCTCTCAAGAAATTTTTACATGACCTCAGATATATAGATATATGAAATAGGCATATAAATCAAATATTTGATGATAATAAATCATAATTTCATGATCCCCACATTCAGTTATGAGACCTTATTTTATATATATATATTTATATAATATCACAATCCACAGTTTAGAAAGTTGGGATTTAAAACAACTTTATGACTGGGAATTTCTGGGTTCTGAGAACAACCATGGACCCACATTTATTCAGAAAGTGTTTTAATATATAGTGTTTATTGCTTTTATCATTACTATGCTAAATATTGTATAAAGCATCCAAGTATGCCTACTTCTTCTGTGGAGTCAACTCTATGCTAAATTCACATGACTAATCACTGAAATATAAACAATTCAAGGAAGAAATATATTTTTGCCAATTGATGGAAACTCAAGAACTGGTTTCTGATTAGGCAGATCCACAAATTCATATGCCACTAACAACTAATGTTATTATTATTATAGTAATAATAGCTGGCATTTATATAGGGCTTTAAGATTTGAAAATCACTTTACAAGTCTTACCTCCTTTTATCTTCACAACAGCTCTAGGAAGTAGATGCTATTATTATGATTATTTTATAGATAAGGAAACTGGAAAGAGATTAAGTGTCTTGCCCAGGGTCCCACAGCTAGTGGATGTCTGAGATCATATTTGAACTCAGATCTTCTTGATCGCCTGTTCAGCATTCTATGCACTCTACAACTAGCCGCCCTAGAGAATTTGTCAGAGCTAAACCAAGTCGACAGGAGAAAATATAAACAGAAGTCACTGATTCCTTAATAACTATAAGGAAGACACACCTCCTCAATGTGATGCATCATACATAGCTGCCAAGCTAAGCACAGATCTCTCTAAAACCAGCTCCTTTTCTGCTATCAGTGTCAGGTGAGTGGCCAGCAGTGCCACCCAATGGCTAAATAAAAGAAGCAGGGTAAAGATAAGAAGAATAATTGTTATTTCATATATATATCTATAGATCTATACATAGATATATATATCTATACATATATAGAGATATGTATAGATATATATATCTATGTATAGATCTATAGATATATAGTTATAGTAGAGGAAAAATGCTAAAAATCCCAGTTTAGTTTTTCCCTTCTCTTCTGTCTTCCTGTTCCTAGACTTTTCATTACAGATTAATATGTCAAATATAGTCTTCTAATATTTGAGACATTCTATAAATAATACATAATATAGGGAGCTTTTCATAAATAGAAATAGAGATAGAATATCTAAAAGCACATAAGCAATATCTTAGAAACAAGCATTTTAGGACATTAAGGCATTCTTTTAAGGCATTAAAGCAAATCTATTCAACATGGCTCTATTCCTAGGGAACATTCACTAAGATATGAAAATAAATGTCTTTTATAGACCTCTTAATTGTAATTGTGATAGGTAAAATAAGTTTTAACCATTTTATACAGAAAGGGTTCCATGATAATTGACCAAATAAATCATTTAGCAAAATCAAAAAGTAAATAAGAGCACCAAAACACATCTAATCATTCATACAATAAAAACAAAATCCTATTTTGCTTTTTTCTAATGAATTGACTTTATGTCCTAGTTTTCATGCTTCTTTGATATCTTAAAACTAAATCCATTCATTGCAAAATCTTATTGGCAACCTTCAAGGAAGCACAAAGTAATAGAAATAGCTCCTAAAGAATCAGGATTCAAATTCTTGCTCTTCCACTTATTCTGTGTATGATGTTAAGTAAGCAAGTTTCCCTCCCTTCAACTCATTTTTTCCTCATATGTGACCAACACAGTGTGGAAGCCTTTGCAAACACTCCATAAATTCTGGCTGCTTAATATAAGATGGATAATAGAGAGAAATCTTAAGTATAATCTATCAGCTAGATTGTCACTTGCATCATAGAAGAATATAAAATTAAACATCCAAGAACCTGTCCTGACAAGGGGGTAGATACATTAGACTATTCGCTAAGAATATTGAACAAAGCAAAACATTCCATCCCTGTGAATTCTAAGGAGATTTTTATTTCAAACTAATTTCACTGGGATCAATAAATTATGGCTTAGATTAAGTTTGAATAGCCTAAGATAAGACTTTTTAATTAATAGTAAGATAAAGTAAGTGTGAATGGGAAATAATGGAAAGAATAGTAAGTAGGCTTTGGAATTATTGGGCCTGAGTTTGAATCCTGACTCTACTTATGTGACTTTAAATAAATCATCTCAATTCTATGGACCTCAATTATCTCATCACTCAGCTACAAAATTAGTGGTTTGGATTAGATGACCTCTAAAATTACTTTCAGTTCTACATCTTAAACTGAAACTAAATCTCAGGAATGACATTGACAATGGGATTATTCCACAAAAGATCTACTCTGATGCATCATCATCATTTGTAGGTGTGCTATCCCAGTATACATAAAAAGCTGGACACCTATACAAATTCATGCAAACTATCTACTGAGATATGGAGGAGCAACAATTTTAATCACTGTAGAATAGTCCTGGATATAAGTACATAATAGGGGCTTAATCAATGTTTGTTGATTCATCCTAAACATATTGAAATGTTTGGATAATTGTCTAAATCTCTTTCCCTTTTAAATAGTCAATTAAACATTTCTTTGCCCCTTCACCTCCACATAAATTTCCATATGTGATAATACAGTGGGGATTTAGTTTCCACAGTTATGAAAATTGAATTGGAGAAATACAGAGAAATGAAATTTACCCTAGAAGATTTGAATTTTAAGAAATGAGAGGCTGGAACCTAGAAAAAGAATTTAATCAGGTGGATTCAGATTTGAAAATGGACTCTCTGAATTTTGCCCCTTTTCTCTTCTTTGTTTCCTTCTTGAGTAGTCTTCTTCCAAAGGAATATAAACTCCTTCAGGGCAGGGACTGACTGGTTTATGTAATCAAGGGTGAAAGATTAGAATAGGAGATATTTTGAGATATAATGAGGAGTTGAGATTCAAACTTTTAGTAATCTGTCACCCAATTAATGGGGAAGGACTTGTGCTTCAGGATTGAAAATAAAAAACTGCCTCTGAGGTTTCAAAATGATGCCTTCTCGTCTAGACTGTGCAAGAATGTAAAATAAAAATTTTCCTGCTTTTATCAGTGAGTTAGTAAAGTTCTTGGTAGGATATTTTGTTTCTAACATATATACAATTTCACATATACACTTAAAAAATAATAATCTGATTATTACCTAGGAATTAAAACTCAAAAGACTGAGTACTGCTTTGCAATAACAAATTTAACAAAAATGGAGGCTAAAACTAGCTCTTAATAAATGTGGGTAGCCAATGCCATCTAGTGGCCAATGATCAAATTAAACAATTCCTATTTTAATTGTCAAATTGCTCCACTTCATCTTCAGGTACGTGCTAAGCATTTTACATATGCTAAGCACTGTGCTAAACAATGGGAATTTTTAATAATTATTATTATCATTATAAATGGACCCTGTTTACATTCTAATAGAGGAGACAACATGAAAATAATTATGGATATACAAGAGATATACAATGTAAATAGAATGTAATCTCAGAAAATAAGTGGAGAGACACAAAATCTGGCAGGGGAAGGATAATATTGAATATTTTTAATTAAGTCTTTTTCTATTAAAGCTTTTTATTTTCAAAACATACAGACAGATAGTTTTTCAACATTGACCCTTGTACAGCCATGTGTTCCAAATTTTCCCCTCCTTCCCCTCACCCTCTTCCCTAATGGCAAGCAATCCAATATATGTTAAACATGTTAAAATCCAATAATTAAATCCAATATATGTAAACACATTTATACAATTATCTTGCTGAATAAGAAAAATCAGATCAAAAAGGAAAGAAAATAGAGCACTAGCCCTGAAATCAGGAGGACCTGAGTTCAAATTTGACCTCCAACACTTAAAACTTCCTAGCTGTGTGAGATGCTGGACCAGTCACTTAACCCCAACTGCCTCAGCAAAAATAAAAATAAAAGAAAGGAAATGAGTAAGAAAACAAAACACAAGCGAACAACAAAAATAATGAGAATTTTATGTTGTGATTCACACTCAGTCCCCACAATCCTCTCTCTGAGTGGAGATGGCTTTCTTCATCACAAGATCATTGGGACTGGTTTCAATCATCTCTTTGTTGGAAAGAGCCACGTCCATCAGAACGGATTATTGTATAATATTGATGTTGCCTTGTACAATGATCTTCTGGTTCTGCTTATTTCATTTAGCATCAGTTCATGTAAATCCCTCCAGGTCTCTCTGAAATCATCCTGCTGATCTTAACTGAATCTTTAAAATGACCAGAAAACCCAGGAGGTGAAAGTTAGAAAGGGAGAACACTGAGGATGGGAGCTAGCCAATATAAAGACACTATAGTGAGGATGTTATGTGGCAGCATCATTAAGTAGTTCAGTCTAACTGAATCATAGAATAGGTAGAGGAAAGCCAAATATAAGAAGACTAGGGAGATAGGAAGTTGCTAAGTTATGTCCACAACACAAAAACTCTTTGTTCTTAAAAACAACAATGTTCTTCTGATGCTGTATTGTTTTGAAACTTGAAACATCATAATCTCCAAAGAATCAAAGGTATAAGTGATATCAGGGCAACAAAGAAATGAAGGGTAGACACAAGCAGAATATAGTATATTAAAAGTGATGTAGGGGCAGCTAAGTGGCACAGTGGATAGAGCATCAGCCCTGAATTCAGGAGGACCTGAGTTGGAATGTGATCTCAGACACTTAACACTTCCTAGCTGTGTGACCCTGGGCAAGTCACTTAACCCCAGCCTCAGGAAAAAGAAGAAAGAAAGAAAGAAAGAAAGAAAGAAAGAAAGAAAGAAAGAAAGAAAGAAAGAAAGAAAGAAAGAAAGAAAGAAAGAAAGAAAGAAAGAAAGAAAGAAAGAAAGAAAGAAAGAAAGAAAGAAAGAAAGAAAGAAAGAAAGAAAGAAAGAAAGAAAGAAAGAAAGAAAGAAAGAAAGAAAGAAAGAAAGAAAGAAAGAAAGAAAGAATAAAAAGTGATGTAAAATATGTCTTTTGGAAAACATATGTTTCACAAAGGAAGTTGGTCTGCAAGAGAACAAGAGTGAAAGATAAGTTATCATCATGCTATCTAAGTACCCAACAAATAAAAATGTCTGAGGAAAGGACTCTAGTTCTCTAGTAAATCCTCTCTATAAAAGATGTAGTCAATTAGCATATAGTAAGTCCCTATTATGTGTCAAGAATCCAGAGAAAGGCAAAAGAAAATTTCTTCTCCCAAGGAGCTCACAGTCTAATGGAGAACATGAATATATATCGATAAAATGAGAAAACATAGATGGGTTGTGCTCTGTAGTAATGGTTGGAATACCCACATTGAGAATTTCACACATTTTTTTTTTCTCTATCACAACACTATATTGAAAAGAGATTTTCCAGATCTCCTTCTCTTCCCCTCCCCACTAAGATTCCTTTTTTATTTTTATCAGTTCTTTGTTGGAGGCAATAAATAGTAGGGAAAGAAACCTGCACTGGCAGACAGAAGTCCTAAATTCTAGTACCAGAAAAGAAACAAATATTTATTAAGTTCCTATCATGTGCTGGCATTCTGCAAATATAATCTCATTTGATTCTCATAAAAACCTGGAGAAGAAAGTATTATTATTAACCCCATTTACAGTTGAAGAAACAGAGAAACAGGGTCAATAGCTGAATGTGAGACTGAATTTGAAGTCCTCTTCCTGACTCCAGAACCAACTCTGTATCTATCCATGGTACTATCTAGTTGTATCTAAATTCTAGAATACCCTAGACACCACTACTTCACTTTAGTGCTTTGGACAAGGCATTTTAATCCTCAGAATTTCAGTTTTCTCACTTGCAAAAGGGGGGAATTGGGTTAGATGGCATGCAATGTCCTTTCTATTTCTAGAGCTCTACAATGCTAGGGTTACAAGTATAATGGATAATGGGCCACTGGAGGGTCTGTCCTTTAAAAATGTGCAAATATTCCCTACTTAATTGTAATTCAACCCCATGGAAACTTTGGGGAGTAGATTTCTGGTCATGAAGACTCAGAGGCTGGCACTAACTGGAAGAAATAGTGACTCAGGAATCCCTAAGCCAGAACTATCTATCACTCAGTCTCTTTTCTTTGCTCACCCCTCAGTTGTTTTATTTTTAAAGTGAATGTAACTAATTTAAGCTAATTCTAAAAGCTAGGGGTGGGAGGAAGGCACTGAATCTAGCTACCATTTATCAGTGAATACAAAACATCTCTATTGTATATGTGCTTATGTGTATTATGTGTATTCTTTCCTGGTTTTAAGTGGATGATTTTTCAGACATTGGAATGACTAGGTCATATGGTAAATTTAAAAGACCCAAAGTTTCCATCAGAGGTCTCTCTAGCAATATAGATGACTGAGTAGTCTAACTTGAAGAGGAATAAGTCTAAACCAAGACCTTGTAAGCATTGAAAGGTCTAGAGCTGGTCTCTACTCCTTTCCTGGCACCCAGCTAGGAGAGGGACAAAGTATCTGCACAAGCTTATCTATCAATTCTGGGCCAGCTGTAAGCAGAGCTACCTACCCAGCAGTGAACTGACCAGTCCTGCTGAGATGCTTTGACTTGTAAAGGGCCAACTTAACAGAGCAACTTGTCCACTACCATTGTTACACACTGCCTCAAAATCTTTGAAGGCTCCACAAAACTCTAGGACCAAGAGTTGGATATTATCCCCTTTTTTAATGAGTTCTTTATACATCTGCCTCACTACCAATATACTTTAAATTTCCACATATTTTTCCCAAGGACATTTTATTTATATATATATATATATATATATATATATATATATATATATATATATATACAAAAGGAAAGTACAGGCTGGCTTTAGCCCTGCAGTTTTTTCAATCTCACACTCCTGGGAGTAGCGGTGGAATAGGGAATAGGAGTTGAAGTAGTAGTAAGGCAGGATGAATTTTTTTTTTTAACCAACTATACCTTTCCAATACATTTCTTTTATACTTCACCTGGTTGACTAATAGTGGAGAGCACAGAAGTTGGAAGTTTGGGAGGGAAATTATAGCCCCTTAAGGTTATCCTAATAATCAGTCACCCCTCTGAAGATTCAATCTGTTTGCTTCAGAGAGGACAATGCATGGAATATTACCATTAAAGAGAGGAGTGTTATAAACTTAAAGAAGGGTGGGTGAGCTGAAAGATGACAGAATGTCAGGAAATGGCAGAGCCCCATGCTTGGGATGGCAACTGTAGATAATGGAGATGAGAAATCTGGGAAATAGATCACAGAAATAGGGGCAGTGCTACATAATGTATAGACAAGCAGACTTTGAAGAATCTGACACTTTATAGGCATGCAACCAGTCAAGTCACTTAACCTTTTTGAACATCACGTTGTACTACAGTTCCTTTTATTGTCCTGACTCAATTTCCCTAATGGTCCTGCCTCAGTTTCCCTAATTGATCCCACCTCACTTTCCCTAAATTGTCTTGCCTCAGTTTCCTTAATGGTCCTGCCTCAGTTTCACTAAATTGTTCTGCCTCAGTTTCCCTGGTTGCAACCCCCCTTTTCTGCTCATTAGAACTGAGATAATTAGGGCTGTGGAGATCTGATTGAAGACAAAACTCCAGATGTCCTATCTCAGATACCTAATTGGCATTGTTTATACCTCTAAGTCCAGACTTCCTGGCTCTAAGCTGGACACCTCCTTAACTCCCAATTTGTAAGAATTTATGGTCCTATCCCCCCAAACCTGTCAGAACCAGATTGATGGTCCCTCCCTGGAGATTCCCAATCACCAGAGTTTGGACTTCACCCCCTGCTTTTGTTTAGCTACCTGAGCTGAGAGCTATAACTATGTCATTGAGAACTCACTCACATTCACTGCTGGATGCTTTGGACATCAGCCCAGGAAGCAACATGTCCCTAGCACAATCTCTCCCTCTTAGAAATCCAAATAAAATACTAAAAGCTCTCTAATCTTTATCTTGGCTCAGTTTCTCCAGCATTACAATCAATTTCTCAACTAATTGATGTTGAGTGTGTCTTTAGTTTATTTTGCCTTTCTTTGTATCCTCAACATTTAGCCCAGTGCCTAGCTACACTTGGTAAATGCTTGTTAATATAATTTGACTTAACACACTACCAAAAGGATCCATCACACACACTTTAGTCCTTAGGGGAAAGGAATCTAGGGGACGGGGTTGAGCTGGGCTTTCTTTTGTTTGCTTGTTTTTCTCAACTACCAGAGGTCAGTCTCTTACAACCTTTCCTCTCCAAAAAGGAATTTGCCCAAGCAATTAGTCCTTACACTCACCTAAAGAGGGATGAGGTGGTAAGGTTATTGTTTGTCCTTCCTTCTCGAAGAGGGCCATGACATTAGAGAGGTGCTAGCAGGACCTGGGAGTGAATTGGATTCACAGGGAGGGCTGTGCAAGGTCACCTGCCTCTTTTTCCCCTCCAGAATCATCTGGGTCCAGTGGCTAGATATAGATCAGAATAACCGAGATGGTCCAGGATGCAATGAGAGACTTTGACCTTTTTAAGCTAAGGTCTTCAACAAGTCTCATTTTGATTGAAGGCACACATTCAGTGATTAAGCCTAGGTAGCAATTGAAGCAAAGAATCTCCTCTTTCACCTAGTCCAAAAACAATAATAACCAATCCAAACAAACAAACAAATAAATAAATAAATCTGGGAGGGGAAGACCCTCAGGGTGGTGAGATTGACCAGCTATTTAGAATACTAAACAAAGTCACTCCCAAGTAGTTTCTACAGTTAGTATCTATAGTCTTAATTTTTAATGCATATGTATATATTATTCTCAAGTTTAATTTCACAAAATCCAGATGGCTCTCTATTCAATTCTCAGTTGTGGATCTTGCACCCTTAAACTCATGTCCCTGGAGCCTTTCCACAGAAATCCCACAGAACCATGAAGGGAAACTCCAGTTTTTGTATCTGCAATGCAAACAACTCTAAGCAAGTTCAAAATAAACATCCAAAGGTAAATATCTATCTTTCAGATATCTATCTTCCTCATTGAATGGGAGGAAGGGGGAGAAGAGAGAGTTTTGAGTTTCCTAAACACAACTAAAATGTAGAAGGCATTGTCCAAGGTGCTAAAGCTAAAGACAAAAAAAAAAAAAAAAAAAAAAAAGATAAAAATCCTTTCCCTGAAGACGTTTACTTTTTATTTGTAAGCTATTATTTCAGTATACAGAGTTAACAATGAACGTTACAAAGAAGAGATTTCACCCCTCTAGGAATTTTTTGGGAGAAAGCAGTAATTAGGGATCCTGAAAAGCTTCGTGAAGGTGAGCTGAGCTGGGCCTAGAAGAAAAGTAAGGACTCTGAAAAGTAACTACTGCATTGTTGACATTGCCACACAAGCCCTCCTTCCCAGGTGTATAGGACCTAAAGGGTTTAGATTAATAGCAACTGATGCTGGAGATTTGAGATATATATGGAGCCCTTTGGCGAAGTCTAAAGCTCCCTTTTTAGAATAATATTTTTCAATGCATAAAATAAAATACTTAGAGTTACAAAGGAAACCAATTATATTAAGTCCCTTATGATATCACTTTCTTAATTACCTCATTATGCTTCTCCTGAGTTCTGTATTTGAAAATCAAAATTTCTATTCAGCTTTTGTCTTTTCATCATGAATGCTTGAATCCTTTACTTCATTGAATTTCTATCTTTTCTCCTGAAGGATTATACTCAGTTTTGCTGGGTAGGTGATTCTTGGTTGTAATCCTAGCTCTACTACTCTCCTTTAATGTAGTAGTTGTTAAATCCTGTTTCTTTTTGGATACCTGCAATATTTTCTCCTTGATTTGGGAGTTCTGAAATTTAGCTACAATATTTTTGGGAATTTTCATTTGGTGATCTCTTTCAGAAGGTGATCAATGGATTCTTTCCATTTTAATTTTACCCTCTGGTTTCAGAATATAGGACAGTTTTCCTTAATAATTTCTTGAAAGAGCCATTCTCCAATTGATAAGTGGTCAAAGGATATAAAGACAATTTTCAGATGAAGAAATTAAAATATCATTTATAGTCATATAAAAAAAAATACTCTAAATCATTATTGATCAGAGAAATGCCAATTAAGACAACTCTGAGGTACCACTACACACTTCTCAGATTGGCTAAGACAAAAAAAGATAATAGTGAATGTTGGAAGGGACATGGGAAAACTGGGACACTATTAAATTGTTGAGGGAGCTGTGAATTGATCCTACTATTCTGGAGAGCAATTTGGAACTATTCCCAAATGGCTATCAAATTTTGCATACCCTTTGATCCAGCAGTGTTTCTACTGGACCTGCATCCCAAAAAACATGAAAAGGACCTATATGTACAAAAATGTTTATAAGAGCCCTTTTTGTAGTGGCAAGAAACTGGAAACTAAGTGGATGCCCATCACTTGGAGAATAGCTGAATAAGTTATGATATATGAATCTTATGGAATATTATTGTTTTATAAGAAATGATCAGCAGGATGATTTCAGAGAGGCCTGGAGAGACTTACATGAATTGATGTAAATGTAAATGATGTAAATAAATAATGTAACTAAAAATGATGTAAATAAAACCAGGAGAACATTGTACACAACAACAGCAAAATTATATGATGATCAATTCTGATGGACATGGCTCTTTTCAACAATGAGGTGATTCAGGCCAGTTCCAATGGTCTTGTGATGGAGAAAGCCATCTGCATTCAGAGAGAGGTCTATGGGGACTTAATGTGGATCACAACATAGTAGTTTCACCTTTTTATTGTTGTTTGATTTTTCTTGTGTAGCATGATAATTGTGAAATTATGTATAGAAAAAGTATACATGTTTAACATATAGTATTACTTGTCATCTAGGGGTGGGAAGAAGGAAAGGAAAAAATTTTGGAACACAAGGTTTTGCAAAGGTGAATGTTGAAAATTATTTATGCATATATTTTGAAAATAAAAAGCTTTAATTTAAAAAAAGATAATTTCTTGAAAGATGATGTCCAAGCTTTTTTTTTTTTTTTTTGATTATGGCTTTCAGATAAACCAGAAATTTTTAGATTACTTCTCCTGCATCTATTTCCAATGAGATATTTCATTTTTTACCTTGTTTTTGTTTTTGTTTTTCACTTTTTTTGGTTTTGCTTTATTGCGTGTTGATTTATCATAAAGTCATTAGTTTCCATTTGCTCAAACTAATTTTTAAGGAATTTTTTTCCTCAGTGGCCTTTTGTACCTCCTTTCCTATCTAGTCAATTTTGCTTTTTAAGGCATTCTTCTCTCCTCATTAGTTTTTTATATTTCCTTTTGTACCAGTCTCAATTTTCTTCCTAATTTTTCCTTTCTCTTACTCAATTTTCAAAATTCCTTTTTAGTTCTTCCATAACCTGTGATCAATTCTTATTTTTCCTGGAGCTTTGACTTTATTTTCTTCTTCTGAGGGTATGTTTTGAATTTCCTTGCTACCATAGTAACATTCTATGGTTGAAAACTTTTTTTGTTGTTTGCTCACTTTTCTAGCCTATTACTCAGCTTTTAACTCTTTGTTAAAGTGGGGCTCTGTTTTCAGGGTATAGTTTGCACTGTCCCAAGCTTCAAGAGTTTTGTGCAGCTGTTTTTAGAGCTCCTTCTACAGACCTGACCAGAAGCACTCTTTTCTACTTTGAAACTGTTACAAGTGTCTTTAGCCCTTGGCTAAAACAGTGCTAAAGCATCATAAAGCAACAGCATTCTTCTTTAGTGCTAATAAAGAGATCTCCTTTACTATGTCTCTTCACCCCTAGATGAGCAGAGTCCAACTTAAAAAAAAAAAAAAAAAAAAAGTTCTAACTCAAAAAATAGTCTAGAAAATGAGTAAATAACAACACCACCAAAGAATTTGACTATGAAAAAGTACAATGATGGTAGGGAAGATCAAGACAAACTCAGAAGAAAATAACAGTATGAAAGCTGCTACAAAAAAAACTTTGAGGAAAAATACATATTGGGCCCAAGCCCAACAATAATTCCAGGAAGAGTCAAAGGCCTAAGAGCAACAGAGGAAAAATTGGAAAAAGAAATGAGAGTGATGCAAGAGCTGAGCTGAAGCATCAGAAAGCTGCCATCACCACCACTGCCCACACCCACTCTTGGTTTGCTGGTTTCCCAAGATCCTCTCATCCTACAGACAAATCTGACAACTCTACAAATTGTCTTTGGTGTCTCTGGGCTGAGAGGTGCAAAAGCCACAATACTGGCACTGATTCAGAGTTCCCTAGACCAGCTCCTGCTTTGCCAGAACTGCATGTTGTGCTTCCACACTGCTGCCACAGACCTCTCCGGCTGACCTTCAAAGTTGTCTTAGACTGGAAAATGTTCTACCCCATCTTTTGGAATGTTCTGATGCTCTAAAATTTGTTTAGAGTCATTATGTAAAGGAGTTTGAAATAGTTCAGGAGAGAGATCAGGAGAATTCCTACCTTTATTCCACCATCTTGACTCTGCCTCTGAAATTTTTAAAAATAAAATAAAATTTTAAAAAAAAGTCAGTTTAAATTCCACTTTCAATTTGAAGCCAGGTCCTAGTACTTTCTTCTCACTCTCATCTCCCTCTGAGATCATTTTTCATCTACCTGGCACATATCTTCCTTGTATTTAGTTATATATTCTCTCTTTTACTAAAATGTGAGGTTCTTGTGGGGAGGGATTATTTTTATCTTTCATTCTGTTCTTCAGCACTTATCTTAGTACCTGGTACATAGAAAGTACTTAATAAATAGGCTTTTTGATTGATAGTGAAAGATTCAGAATTGCCTAGTACATGAGTGTGTAAGCAGTACCTGACGACTGAAATTAAATTTGTCAAAATTTTGTATTATCAACAAGCCTGTCTCAAGATATTGTAATTACTTTTCAAAGTTCATGTGCTCTTTCTCCTCTCTTAGAAAAAGATGAAAATGTTTTTTTTTGTTTTTTTTTTTTTTTTGTTTCTGCACATTCATTAAGTGCATTTTGTTGACTGACTACATAGACCTAATTGTGGATTTATGTGGGACAAATCAAAATGCCACTGTAGTTATGTGTCAGGATTTGCAATTGTCCAAAAAGTTTGGAGTTTGTGGGTGTTTTTAAGGGTCTCACTTAGGGCAAACACCAGGAAATAAGGGAACTTGGAAAGGTCTATTTGCAGAAGGCAAGATTAGAGATGAGTATTAAAGGAAACCAAAGAAGCCAACAGGCAGAGGTGAGGAGGGAGCATAGACAGACATAGACAAACTCTGCAAAGGTGTAGCTAACTAGGCCAGAATAGCTATTTTATGGTCTGTGTGAGAAGGAATGAAATGAAAGAAATTAAAAAGGTAGAAAGGGGTTAGGGTGTGAAGAGCTTTCAATACCAGAGTAGTTTATATCTGATCATAAAAGTAAGAAGAAACCCCTGGATTTTATTATAGACAGGTCAAGACTTTAAGAAAATCCCTTTGACAGATGACTGAAAGATGGATTAGCAGGAGAAAAAAGAGTCAAACAGATCAAATAGGTTATTGCAATAGTGCAGTTAAGAGAGGGAGGAGGGTGAGGAAGAGCCAAGGTGACAGATTAGATGCAACCCAGCTGAATTCTCGACATTCCCTTCCAAACAGCTTTAAAATAATGGCTCAAATCAAATTTTGGAGCAGCAGAACCAACAAAAGGTCATATTGAGACAATTTTCCAGCCTAAGAAAACTTAGGAGGTTGGTTAGGGAAGTTTGTGACATTGGAGCCCACGCAGGTGATGGCAGCAACAACATTTGTAGCAACAATAAAAGGAACTCAGACCAGAGATGATAAGGGGCTCAGACAACAGATCATAAAGGGGTCTTTTGCTGATACTGGGTGCAGCTGGCACTGGTTGCCAACTCTATTGCCCATCTGCAATTCTGGCTCACAGTCTAAGGCAAAGAAGAGTATTATGGGTCAGGCACAAGGGAGCAGATGGCTTGGTCACAACTTTAAGACAAGGAGAACACTGACACTTGTGGTTGCAGGAAGAGCTGAGTTGAGGGGGGAGGAGGCTTTCTGGGTAAACAAACCAGGAGTACAGGTATCATACCTCTCCCCAGATCACACCATCCTGGAAGCACCAAAATCTTGCAGACCCTCCAGAACCAGCTCTGAAAAAAACCTTAAAACTTGGACAATGTCTCCTTACTCTTAGGTGAGCAGAGCCAAACTTTAAAAAAAAAAAGGTCAAAGTCAAGAAATAGGCTGAAAAATGAGTAAATAACAATAGCAAAGAATTTAACTATGAAAAAGTACAATGGTGGTAGGGAAGATCAAGACATAAATTCAGAAGAAAACAACAGTGTGAAAACAGCTACTAAAAAGCCTTGAGATAAAATACATGTTGGACCCAAGCCCAATAATAATTCCAGGAAGAGCTAAAGACCTAAGAGCAACAAAGGAAAAATTGGAAAAGGAAATGAGAGTGATGCAAGAAAATCATGAAAAGAGAATTAATAGCTTGGCAAAAGAGGCACACAAAAAAATACTGAAGAAAATAATAACTTTAAAAAAATTGGCCTAATGGTAAAAGAGGCATAAAAAATCACTGAAGAACAGAAATCCTTAGGAAACAGAATTGGCCAAACAAAAAAAAGAGGTACAAAAATTCTGAGGAAAATAGTTGTGTAAAAAGTGGAATTGGAACCAGGAGATTGTTATACACTTCAACAACAATACTGTATGAGGATGGAAGTGGATATCTTCAACAAAGAGATTCAGTTCCAATTGATCAATAATGGACAGAATCAACTACACCCAGAGAAGGAACACTGGGAAATGAGTGTAAACTGTTTGCAGTTTTTTTTTTTTCTTACTAGGTTATCTTTACCTTCTGAATCCAATTCCTCCTGTGCAACTAGAAATTCGGTTCTGCACACATATATTGTATCTAGGATATACTATAACACATTTAACATGTATGGGACAGCCTGCCATCTAGGGGAGGGGGTGGAGGGAAGGAGGGGAAAATTCGGAACAGAAATGAGTACAAAGGATAATGTTATAAAAAATTACCTATGCATATGTACTGTCAAAAAAAAAAGTTATAATTATAAAATTAATTTTAAAAAAAGAAAAAAATTGGAATTGGACAAGTGAGTGCCATGAGACATCAAGAAATAATAAAACAGTCTCAAAAGAATGAAAAAAATAGGGAAAAAACATGAGATATCTCATCAGAAAAACAACTTTCCTGGAAAATAGTTCAAAGAGAGATAATTTTATAATTATTGGTTTACCTTAAAGCCATAATAAGTAAAGAAACTAGACATTATAGTTAAAGAAATTATCAAGGAAAACTACCCCACATATTTTAGATGCAGAGTGTAAAATAGAAATTGAAAGAATCCACTGATTACCTCCTGAAAGAGATCCCAGAATGAAAACTTCAGGAAACATTTTAATCAAATTCCAGCACTCCCAGGTCAAAGAGAAAATACTTTGAGCAACTGAGGGGTGAGGAGCGTCCCAAAAAACATGACAAAACTTATGTGAACTGGTGCAAAGAGAAGTGAAAAGAAACTGGATATAATTGTGCATAATAACAGCAATGTTGTAACAATGATCAACTATGAAAGACTTGACTATTCTGATCAATATGAGTTCTAAGACTATTCTAAAAGACTCATGATAAAAAAAAAATATATATATCCACCTCCAGAGTGATAACTGATGAATTGAGTATAAGTTGAAACATTTTGGGGGTACCTAGGTGGCGCAGTGGATAGAGCACCAACCTTGAATTCAGGAGGAGCTGAGTTCAAATCTGATCTCAGACACTTGACACTTCCTAGCTGTGTGACCCTGGGCAAGTCACTTAACCCCAGCCTCAAAAAATATTTTTTTTCCACTCTTTTTTTTTTTTTTCTTTTTAAAAATGTGGTAACATGAAAATGTGTTTTGACTTGTTTCATATTTGTAATTGATAACATATTGCTTGCCTTCCCAGGAAGTGGAGGGGAGAGAGGGAGAAAAGTAGAGGAAGAGAATTTGGTACTCAAAATTTTAGAAGAAAAAAAAATGCTTAAAATAAATAACATTTTTTAAAAATAAAAAAGAGAGGATAAGGGCATGAACTAGGGTGGTTGTATAAGTGGGGAAAATGGAATAAATATACTATATGCTGCAAAAATAAGGAAATGATTTGACAAGGAAATAACTATATGGGGTAAAAGGAAGACAGGAGTCAAGGGTGACACCATGGTTGACAATCTGAATTACTGAGAGAACGGTTCTTAAATAGTAATAAAGTTTGGAAGAGAGGATTTGGGTGAAAAGATGAGTTCTGTTTTGG